>NW_023270433.1:23219353-23296424 GCF_011800145.1 Mirounga leonina | reverse complement strand
CCCCGCCGCCTCGCGCCTCGCTCTGCGCACCCTCCAGCCGGCGCAACGCCTACCCTTCCTGCTAGCATCCTCGTGTCCCTGCTCCGACTCTCCTCTAGCGGCTTCCCTTCCTCAGGCCTTTCTTCCAGTCTCCCCATCCTCTGCCTCCCTCCACGAGTCTCCCCCCACACGCAGATTTGGCCCTTCTGGCCCCTTGCTTCTGTGTGGTCCGCGGACCTGCAGCACGGCATCCCCAGAAAGCTCGCTGGCATCACCAATCCCAGGCCTCACTGCAGACCCCTGAATCAGGATATGCGTTTTACCAACATCCCCGGGAGACCTCAGTGCACATCCAAATCTAAGAAGTGCTCCCTGGAGGGTGTACCTTGGACACACCTTGCCAGAATTGCTGCCTCTCCCATTATTTTGTTCCAGCACTTTTTGCTTTATATAAAGCTATATCCGTTATTTCTTGGGGCATCACAGAAGTAAGTTGAAATAGCAGGATCCCCACTCTCCAGAGAGGTAAACTGAGATGCTTAGAGCCAGAGCGGAAACTAGAACCCAGCTCTTGGGCTAGATTCAGTCCTTCCTCCCGGACTTTTGAACTGTGTCATCAATAGAGACTGCTAGTGCCCTCGCATAACCTAACCCCTTCAAAACTAGGCAGCTGGTTTACCCTGTTTCCTGGCAGCAGGCCGCACAGACCTTGGCATGACCACACCATGCTTGATGACGGCCCCAAATTCTTCATTTTCTCAAACCCATTCCTGCTGCTTGCAATTCACTGTCGCTTGTTTACTCAGCCATTTATCCACACCACACACTTAGAATATGCTAGGTCCTGGAGTTCTTTTGATGATTTTGGAGTGATAACTGCTAAACTGTTTTCTGTTAGAAAACATGGACAATTCCTTTCATGCTGACATTGCAGAGCCAGTGTTTTAGCCTGCTTTTTCTATTTCTTTTTATTTAATTGCATAAACAAAGAAAATTATTATGGAGGCAGAAGAGCAAAGAGGTTCCAAAAATGGCCCAGACTCTGTGGAGTGACGTATGAGTAACCTCTGTGAAGGCAAGGAAGGTTAGGTAAGATGACAGAGGTGAGGCTCAATAGGGTTTGATGCGATAAATGGCGTGAATGAATATGCATAAGATTATGAAATACAAATATTCAAAAAAGAAACTAGTGATCTCAATCTCTTTTAAACCACGGGAGATGGGAGATGGGGTTGAAATAGTAAAAAGTGCTATGTGACCCAGAGGTCAGGTGTTTGCCTTTGTGTATCAGGTGACACCGATGGTGAATTGTCCAGCTGAAGTTTAAACATGTTTAGCCTGACAGGTGAATCAGATGCAATTCATGAAAAGCTTGGGCCTCACTAGGTTTCCCGATACACCAGTTCGGGATACAGAAGTAGATCCGATTTATTGTTTGAAAAAAGATGAACTGTAATTACTGAAGAAAATCAAAACAGAATCCTTCCCCCCAAAAATAGCTTTGCAATGTGTAACATTTTAAAATATAAAAAAGCCAACTGAAAAATCTAACATGTAATTCTTTAAAAAGAAAAAAAGAAAGAAAAACTCATTCTTAAAAATTGCAGTTCCTTTCTTTTCTTTTTGTTCCTGTTCACCAGGAAAGATATGGTAAGTTATAAATGGACCGACATTTAGCAAAAATCAATCGATCAATAAAGCAAGCATTAGGCTTCTGATTTCAATACGGAGTCTCTGGTTTTAGAATCTAAGCTGTTATCTTTCACTTTCTTAAAGTGTCTCCCCCCACACACAGATTTGGCCCTTCTGGCCCCTTGCTTCTGTGTGGTCTGTGGACCTGCAGCACGGCATCCCCAGAAAGCTCGCTGGCATCACCAATCCCAGGCCTCACTGCAGACCCCTGAATCAGGATATGCATTTTATCAACATCCCCAGGAGACCTCATTATTCACTTCATTTTAATTACGATAATTAACAGTAATGGTGCCAGAAAGAAGGCCAGTGGAAACCAGGTCATTCTTGCAGTAAATTGGCCTGATAAAACCATGTGGGCTTTTTTTTTTTTTTTTTTTTTTTGTAAGGGATGTTGGAGGGTGGTGTTGGAAGTGGGTTTGCAACCACAGCCTAAAATGAGGCTTGCAGGTAACCTGTAGATTTCAACTATTCAGAACCTGGGGTTCATGCACTCAAAGGGGACCACAGATGGGCTTCCAGGGTGGTGTGAGGACCTTATGAAAGTGCTGGAACATTTGATGAATGGGTTTTTTTCTAGGGAGAATCCCCATAGTTGTCATCAATCACTCAGTCTGCATGCCTCGTGAGGGCCTTGGAAACTACTCTGCTTCTCAACTCCCTGCTGACTTGGCTCTTCCTTTCACGAGGTTCTCTCACATTCACTTAAATTACCTTTGGGGATTTTCTTATTTTCTTTGTGTTTTTTTTTTCTTTTTAGATTTTTTTTTAAGTAATCTCTACATCCAACGTGGCGCTTGAACTCACAATCCCAAGATCAAAAGTCGCATGCTCCACCAACTGAGCCAGCCGGGTGCCCCTCTTTGTGTTTTCTTGTAAGATTTGAGCCCTGGAGGGAGACCTGTTCCCACTCTCAGGACATACTCCCCTCTGTTACATCCCAGGTTTTGCAGAGACCCTCTGCTCCCCAGTGATGTGAATTCACTGAGCAGCCAATCAATACTGTGGTTTTCTCCATAGTGCACATTTTCTGGGGAAGCACTTTCCCTGAACATTCAGAGACTGCTGGCTGAACAAGAGCCGGCTATTCAAACAAGAACTTGGAGATGCACCTGAGTTTAATTTCATTTTCATTTTTTAAAGAAAGACAGCACTTTTACTTTCTCTTCTCATCAAAACCATTTCTCTAAGATAACTTTTTTTCTGTTATAAAAACTCCCCCAAATCAGTGCTATATTACAGTATCTAACCAGTAACAGACTTACCCATTCTTCTGACTGCCTGGTATATGTGATTTCTTTCTTTCTTTTTTTTTTTACTTTTGGTTGCCATATGACCCCGCTATATTCCAATCTGTTATATACCCAAGAGAGTTGAAAACATATGTTCATACAAAAACTTGTACATGAATATTTATATTATTCATAATAGCCAAAAAGTGAAAGCAACCCAAATGTCTATCAACTGATGAACAGATAAACAAAATGTGGTATAGCCATACATTGGTGTATATTATTCACCCATTAAAGCAATGAAGTACTGAGACATGCTACAACATGGAGGAGCCTTGAAAACATTGTGGTAAGTGAAAGAAGCCAGTCACCAAGGACCACATATTGTATGATTCCATTTATAAAATGTCCAGAATAGGCAAATCCATAGACAGAAAGTAAATCAGTGGTTGCTAGGAGGTAGGAAGAGGGGAGAAGTTGTAGTGACTGTAGATGAGGAGTTTCTTTTTGTAACGATGGAGATGTTCTGGCATTAGAGAGTGGTGATGTTTGCATACCACTGGGAACATACCAAAAAAAAAAAAAAAAAAAAACACCCCGCCAAACTGCACACTTTAAAATGGTTGAAATGGTGAATTTCGAGTTTTGAAAAAAACTGAGGTGGTGAAAGAAGATAAAGATCTCAGAATATTCCTGTGATATTTTGGGAATACAAAATTTGGGGTGCATTCAGATGGGATCTTCTGAATGCTTTAGGACCTAGTTTTTAAATTCTTCAAACGTAAGGATCTTCTCTGCAGTCTGCGATCCACAAACTCTGTGAATTGCAGGACTCCCAGGCCCCCTGTAATACCCACCTCATGCCCACCAGGAGTCTGTGGTCCACAGTTCAGAGCCCTTGTTCTGGCAAGATTATGTCAATAAGCAGACTCCCCCGACTCCCCCCCAGACATAAGGTATGTGTTGTGTGACCGTACGGTGCTGTTGTTCTGTGTTAAGTATATAAAAAAGGTAAACCAATTCTATCAATTTATTTTTGTCCCTATGAATCCACCCAACACGATGTCATCTCCTCAGCTTACCATGTCGGGCACCCGTCATACATTTAAGTAGGCAAATAACCAGGACAACTGCTGAAACAATGGAATCCTCTTGATTTTACTGGTTAGAGCTGAGCTGCCAAAGGTACTGGGTTTTCATATACAGTAACAGCCAACTTGTTGGGATCAGACTTCCAGCAACATCAACTTCTGAACATCTCTGAACCCAGGGGGATGTGGGGAAAAAAGCAGGAGGCTCAGAGCCTCCCGAAAACAGCGTACCAAAAGCCCATGCACCCCTCCTCAGAAGCAAAGCACACCTGACACATAGGTCATACTTGGTTCCCTGGCTTCTCCAAGAAAACTTCCTTCTGCCCCAGAGGTTTCCATCAGAGAGCAGGAGGTGAAGAGCAGAAGACTCAGAAAGCAGGTTAGGAGGAGGGTGCTGGATTGGCAAGAGGTTACAACCCTAGACACAGATAGCTCCCCCACCTTGTACAGGAACACATTTTGGATTGTGTGCACGAGATAAAGAACAGGTAAAGCTATTTTAAAAGTATAGCCAGGGGTCATATAGTATGGGAGTAAAAAGTCCCAAACACCACAAATGGCCCAGATGGCTTCACTAATAGAGCAGGAAGCAGTAAAATTCATCAGTGAGAACAGCACAATAGTCTGTGAAAGGCAAAGCCAAGCCCTATGTATTTTGATAGCTCCTGATGACATCACCGCACCACACTAAGGTACAAAAGGGGCTGATGTTTATAATGATGACCATGACTCATCAAGAAAAGGTTAAATACTCTCCAGTACACTGTTTACTAAGGCAGGGAAGTGCGTAATGCATTTTAGAAAGATTTCCCTCAAAAAAATATTAAAATTTTAAAGATTCAGCACTTAAAGGGTTAATCCTCCGTTATCCGAATATTTACTTACATACCTCATTTTACAACAATGCTAGTAAATGAGGCATTACATTTTTTTTATAATCATTAGTATCAAATTATTGGCACCATTCAGTTTTAAGGATAGGGACAGGAGAGCAAACTATACAATACAACATAAAAATACAGTTCTGATACAAATATACGAGATCAATTCCACTTAACAAGTGGTCATAAGAAATGGATGGACATTCTACGTACAAGGAAATACAGCTAGTAAATCATCACATGGAAAAGTGCTCAGCCTTGCTAGCAATTAATGAAATAAAACAACCTTTCAAGAACAACTATACACACCTATTAAACTAGCAAAAATAAATTAAAATGGCAAAACCCAATACTGGCAGAACTACTCGTACGTAGAAATGCTTATACATTGCTGGTGGCATCATAAATGGTAGAGGGATTCAAGCATTCAGAGGGAATAGAGGAATTGAACTAATGACCTGTAAGGTCCTTCCAACCCAGAGACTGGATCTTTCTAGAAAGCAGTCTGGCAATATGAAACAAGAGCTATAAAATATTTCATGCTCTCTGACCTTGTAATCCCTCTTTGGAGATATTCCCAAGGGAAGAATCCAAAGGAAGGATAATTTTTTTTACAAAGACATTCATAGCAGCACTATTTATAAGAGTGAAAAATTGGATATAACTCAAATACCTAATAATAGGGAGAAGTGAGGTTAACCATGTTACATGGATATACAGACATTTAAATTGGTGAGAGCAGGATCTGTGTTGGAAAGGGAAGATATGTGTGAGGTGGAGAAGTACAACCAAAGAGTATGTACACATCCATCACAGCTATGAAAAAATGTGTGCATATTCATTGAGAGCTCGGGTAACAATTTAGAGGGCTAGTCTCTGCTGAGGCGGTGCCTTTATTCCTGCAAAGTTGTTTAAGTCCATAATAAAAATTTAAAAACACATTTCTTGAAACTATATAAAAAGAGAACAAAGTGTCATCTGGTCAAGGTTCTATCAACAGGACAAGAATTAATCAACTTTAGAAATAATTTTCCTTTATGGAACACCCAAATGAATCTTGATATCGAATCATTTTATCCTTGTAAGGATTTTTAGACAATTGAAGCTATAATTTCCTACTTCGGGTTCAGTGAAAAATTCTCTTTATCCCAAATAATATCATATCCAATGAATCCACAATTTAAATTGTATTTCAGATTTCGCTGAAGGACTTCAATCCTTTCTTGTGTTACTTCACCGATTCATGTCTGAATAAAAATGAGTGTTAAGGACTTTATAAGATCTGTATAATTACCAGTGTCAATGAAAAAACCAGCAGTAAAGAATTATTCTCTCATTAAAAATGACTCTTTAACAAACAGTCGAAGCTTGGTGCAAGTTTCAATCATACAAAATCATGGTTGAGACTGATAGCAAAGGATTCCGTGCCATATTAACCCCTGTGGTTATTAATACAGACACACAGGTAGTACTAAAAAGGGAATCCCATTTCCCCATCTTTCTTCTCCTAGGCTTCCCAAATCCCACCCCAACTATACTGAGTAGCAGAAAAACTCTAGTACTCAGGAGACAGAAAATAACTTCTCCCATAAAAGTCAAGCCAGAAGTTGGCTTCAACCAACCACTGAGACCTGGGTGAACAGAGCACACATCTGTGCGTTGTGCCGGAGTGAGCACACAAAGCCCGAAGAAAGAAAACGGACAGAAGGCACCATGCCGTCCTCCAGGCAACAAGGGGAGAATTTCACAGTTCGGTCATCAACAGTCTTTTCATCATTTTCTCTCTCTCCAGTTCCTGCCGGAGCGTCTCTGCACTGAAGAAAAGTAGGTGACAAAATAATGAGATTCCACTAAAAAAATGACAAGAACGGTGTCATTCCCCCCGCCCCCCACCCCGGGTCTTCTTTCCTGACCTTGGTTCTTGACTTTCCCTTTCAGGCTCCTTAAGGATCCCCGACATTTGCTAGCATTACAATGACCTGAAATTGTCTGGCTGCCTCCTGGGTCCCCCACCAGACTGAGAGTTCCTCAGGGCACTGCTCCCCAGAGGACTGACCATATAGGTCATTCATCTCTGAAGCCCCAGAGCCAAGCATAGGGACTGGTACATAGCTGCGTCTCAGTAAAGGTCTTCTGAATGAGCGGGAAGATGTCCAGGGGTTAGATTTCTTTCAATCATGCTCTAAATTGGTTTCAAATGCACTTTCTCCCAGAGTCCTCTCTTCCCCATATTTTATTTTATTTTTTAAAAAAGATTTACTTATTTATTTGAGAGACAGAGCACAAGCTGGGGGGGGGGGGTGGCAGAGGGAGAAGGAGAAGCAGACTCCCAGCTGAGCAGGGAGCCCGATGCAGGGTTCGATCCCAGGACCCTGGATCACGACCTGAGCCAAAGGCAGACGCTTAACTGCTTAACCAACTGAGCCACCCAGGTGCTCCTCCCCCATATTTTAATAAACAAACTGCATGAAATAAAATTGGCTGCTTTGAGGGGTTGCCTCTGACTTCTTGGCCTCAGGCCCCATTGCCTAACTATGGGATCTCTCTCCATTGTTTATGTACATGCATGTATGCACACACACGTGAGCACATGCACACACACACACACACACAAGAAGTATACATCTAAAGCACAATCCAAGTTTTTAAATAATCTCATACAGGGTAGAAATTTGTTTCTACTGTGACCAACAAGTAAAATCTGGCCCCAACCTCCAACCTCATGGGGCTCTTGCCCTGTCATTCATTCCACTCTGGCTACACTAGCCCTCTTACTCCTCCTTAACCATTCCCAGCATGCTCCATCTCAGAGGTCTTACCACTGGCTGTTCCTGAGTATACCCCTTCCCCAAATACCTGCAGCCTTCTCCCTCCCCACCTCAGGTCTCTGCTTACAAGCCACCTCAATGAGGCCATCCCAGCATGCCCTATACCCTTCTTGGTTTCATTTTGCTCCCTAGCTTGTCACCGTCTCTCTCTCTCTCTCTCCCTCATTCTCTCTCCCTTCTCTCTCACACACACAGACACACACACATTTATTTAATGTCTGTCTCCTCTCCCCCAACACTAAATTGTAAACTCCATAAAGGTAGGATTTCTGTTTTATTTACTGTATATCCCTAGGGCCTAGAATACTCTCCAGGCTTTGTTAGACACTTCAATAAATATGTACAGAATAAATGAATGAAAGAATAAATAGGAGGCATATAGATGTCACAGACACAATGAAACTGGAGCCTGTTTTCCCTGTCACCACAGTCCCCTGCCTATACCTGCTGCCCTCACTCACCTGGCTGCCAGAGAAACAGGTTTCCGAGTGGGGTAGATGGTCTGCACTGTGGAGATGGTCTCTGTCAAAGGCCTCAGGGTCACTGCTGGAATCAGTGGGGAAGACTGGCCAGGACAGCATGGCAATTTACTGTCTCTAAAGTCCGCCTGGAGAGGAAACAGAAAAGAGGAAATCAATCTCAATTGGGGTTCCATTTTCACACTGTCAGGGACTCCCTAAGCCTTACCATACAGTTCCTGTTATTTTTTAATAATAGCTTAAATCAATTACCACTTATTAAATGATTTTATTTTGTGCCAGGCACTATGCTAAGCACTTTACATATATCACCTCTTGACAATCCTTAAGGTAGAGGTCATATTTCATCACGTTCGACACCATCCATTATAAGAGCCACCATTTTTGCATGTGCCACAGAGAAAGAAAAATGTGGCCGTTCAAACTTTGTCACACCCACTCATGTAATGAATGTTCTGATTTCAGAGATTTATTTTTTTTTAATTTTTTAAAAAGATTTTATTTATTTATTTGACAGAGAGAGAGAGAGTGAGCACAAGTAGGCAGAGTGGTAGGCAGAGGGAGAGAGAGAAGCAGGCTCCCCGCTGAGCAAGGAGCCTGATGTGGGGCTCGATCCCAGGACCCTGGGATCATGACCTGAGCCAGAGGCAGATGCTTAATGGTCTGAGCCACCCAGGCGCCCCTGATTTCAGAGATGGGAAAGGTGAAAAAAATGCATCTCTTAGAGCTGATTTTATGAAAAAGAAAAGTAGGGCTCAGAGAGGTTAAGTAATTTTGCCAAGGTCACATAGTAAGTGTTAAGAACCAGTATTTAGGACCAGGATTAGCTGACCCCATACTTGGCGTTTTTCACCACTATCTCAGTGCTTCCCAAAGTACGGTCCCCAGGTCCGTATTATCTTGAAACCTGGTAAAATTACTGCCCTCGAGCCACTCTTGCCCAGTTCTTAAAAGTCCCAGCGTGGTTTCTGACATTGGCTTCCCGCTCCATCTTGGCCCCCAGCTTTTCAGGAAGGGCTTCCCTGGGTGTCTCACAGCACAGCCAAGCCTGGGCAGGAGGCCAGAGGGCCTGCCACGGACCAGCTGAGGGAAGTGGAACCAGAGCTCCCAGCTGGGGAGCCGTGCCCAGGGAAACTGCAGGGGCAGGATGAATGCAGGGGAGTAGCATTTAACAGCCTGGCCCAGCCCCTGTGTCTCTGCCTTCTGGGTCTCTTCCAAGGCAGGTGCTAGAAGCAGCTCATGACCTTAGAAATGCATTATTCTAGGAACCTGCTTTGCGCCTCTGCCTGGACTGCTGGACACCTTCCTACCTCTCTTCAACCTCTGAAAGCTGCACCAGCCACTGCTCGCTCCCTCTCTGTCCGTGCGGCTAAAGCCGCCTCAGGTAGTGACCATCATCCAGCTCACAAGATTGCACTTTTGGTTACCCCTAGGCCCCCCACAGCCCACCTCACAGATGCTCCAGACTGGCCAGGAAGCCTCCGGAAGGAGCCTCGGGGATCACTCAGTTCTAGGAATTACAAACTCTGATCCCTAGGAGGAGGAGAGGGTGAGGGGAAAGAGGAGGTGACCTCAGACTCCCCACTTCTGCTCCCTGCAGCCACTCAAACAGTGAGTTATGCAGAAGCCTTCATTGAAAGGAAAGACTTGCAGCTGAAAGAAGCCTGAACATCATCGAACTCGCCCATTTTGCAGATGAGGAAACTACAGCATTTAAATGTTTAATATTTAGACAATTTGCAGAGCTTCAATCAGCTGCCCGGTACACAAAGGGAGGTGGGGACATGAAGCGAGTTGTCATGACTCCCTGCTCTCATTAATTACACCCCCTGCCTCTCTGGCCTTGAGAAACAACCACCATACTTGACACTTCTGGGACATTCTGTGGTTGGTCAAGTTCTGCCTACTTCTTGATCCCTTTTGATCCTTGCCTTAACCGGGTACAAGGAGGATATTCATGTTACTATTTCCACTCAAATAAGAGGAGACTGGCGCCAGGACTGGCAAAGTGACTACCTAAGATCACACCATCATCAAGATATACATCCAACCCCAAAGAATTGGAGATAGGAACTCAAACAAATACATGTACACACATGTTCACGGAGGCATTTTTCACAACAGCCAAAAGGTAGAAACAACCCAAAGACCCACCAGTGAATGAACAGATCGACAAACTGGGGTACATATATGCAATGGAATATTATTCCACATAAAAAGAATGAAGTACTGATATATCCTACCACGTACATGAGCCTCAAAAACATGATACTCAGTGAAAGAAGACAGGCACAAAAGGTCATATATTCTATGATTCCACTTATCTGAAATAGTCACACTAGGGAAATCCACAGAGACAGAAGGCAGATTTGTGGGTGCCAGGGGCTGGAGGGGGAATAAGGAATGACTGCTTCATGGGAACGAGGTTTCCTTTGTGGGTGATAAAAATGTTTTGGAACTAGAGATAGTAGTTGCATGACTAAATTTAGTGTCACTTTAGAACGATTCATTTTATCTCTCGTGATACTCACCTCAATAAAATAAAGTCACGAAAAGTTGCAGGCCCCAAACCCTAACTCCTTCCCAACCTCACAGAGTTCATATGATTAAAAAAAGCCACCGAGGCACCAGTGTGGCTCCGTCGGATGAGCGTCTGACTCTTGATGCCGACTTAGGTCATGATCTCAGGGTCCTGGGATCGAGCTCTATATCGGGCACCAGGTTCAGGGGAGAGTCTGCTTGAGATTCTGCCTCTCTCCCTACCTCTAGCTCTCATTGTCTCTCAAAGTAAATAAATCTTTTTAAAAAGATTTTCTTCATTTATTTGAGAGAGAGAGAGAGCGCGCACACAAGCGGGTGTGGGAAGGAAGAGGGAGAGGGAGAAGCAGGCTCTCTGCTGAGCAGGGAGCCCAATGCAGGACTCGATCCCAGGACCCTGGGATCATGACCTGAGCTGAAGGCAGACACTTAACCGAATGAGCCACCCAGGAGCCCCTCAAAATAAATAAATCTTAAAAAAAAAAAAAAAAAAAGAAGCTGCTGACATTGCCGTCTCTGGCATGCCACAGAAAAGCATGCCACATGGGGAACAACATTTTAAAACACAGACCTGTTTTCTGAATCTACTTACGGTGAACTGTGGCCCTGAATTGAAAGCATCAGGAAATGGGGTCACTGGATCAACCGGGAATGTTTTTATCTTCAAAAAAGAGAAAGACAAGAGGGTTACTTTCAGATTAGAAAACAAAGGTTTGAGATCTTTGGCAGTGCACTTTTAAAACCGAACTGAAGGGCTCAGGGGAATAGGGGCAGAGCCCTCACTGTCTGTAGAGGGAAACGTGCAGAAGGTCCCTGAGGCCTCTTGGCCAGTGGTCATACCTGTGCCAATCCTTGTGCCGTAGGGCCGGGACCCTGCAGGGATGACCGGCGGCGGTCCCATGTTTGTAGGGCACCCCGTGCTTACCTGGCCCTGGAACTCCTTTCCCCGGAGGCTGTGTGGGCCTCCTAGGCATGCTGGGCCCTATGCATGGCCTGATCCACACAAGGCCATGATCCGGGTGTGTAATGAGGCAGGCCAGAGCTGCCTGGGTGACCACTGCTGGGGGGCATGGACTAGAGGCTGCTGACAGCCCACATCCTGGGACACAGTCTATGACGGTGGACAGAGTACCAGGAGGCTCTCACTAATTCGGCCAGAAAGCGTTTCCTGTCTATTCCCTTTAGTTGTTGGACTCCCTGTTTCCCTGTAAGTCGTGGGACACAGGGGCAAACCTTGGGCAAGCCCCTGTAAGCATGTGAGAATCCTGCCACCGTGGCCTTGGGGATACAAGGCACTGTGATCAGAAGTGTCCCGTACCGCGGGTGGCTGCAGTACAGGGCTGGTCTGAAGCAGGGGGGGTGAATGGCCTGATCAGATCTGGGGGGGGGGGGCGCAAAAGGAGCCTCGGCTTGCACTCCTTTCTCTTTGGTCATTTTGTCTTTGGCCCCCGGAGGCCTTGGGGAATGTGGAGTATGCTTATGTCTTTATACCAGCCTGGAGGACTGCCAGCAGGCCTGGGGGCCTAAGGACTCTGGTACTGGCTTTGCCTGCCCCCCCCCCCCCGCCCCACCCAGGGCACAGAAACTGCCCACCCGGGGAATGCACGCTCTGCCACCAGAGGGCGGCAGCCTGGACACGGAGGCCACCGCTGCCCAGGCCGCGGCTCCTGTCTCTCCCAGGGGCTTGTCTGTGGACCCTGGGGTAGTTATTTGACGCTCTTGAGTCACTCCCATGGAGGTTAAGGTAGGGGTGAGCAAGAGCACATCAGAACAGACCCAGATCCGCTGAGGCTTTTCTCAATGGGTGGAGTAGTTCTCAACCAACCTGAGAATGACCGTGTCTCTGCAATGTGCACAGAGATGCCCAGTCCACACCTGCTCCCCTTCCCCAAACTCTCTTTGGCCCCTTTAAACATCTCAGAATTCCCAGAATGGGCCCCCAGCTGCCTTAAGACTCAGGTGCCAGCTCAGATCGCTGAGCGCTGGGAGCAGTGCCGGCCACAGAGCGAGAGGACCCAGGGGAAGCCCACGGTGCCTTCTCCTCCCATGGCCTGGTGGTTCAGCGTGTGGGCCGACACCAAGAGCAAAGTGAAAAGTCACATTCAGGTAAGACTCTCAGACCATCGTGAAGTAAAAGGGAAAAGAGGTTTATTATTGCTATTAAAGAAATGTGAACACTGGCAGCTTCCACGAATGATCCTGTATCTTCTCTAAATAAGACAAAAATCTCTCCCAACAGTTACACTCTGTGCTGCTCGGCTGTGACAAAGCACATTCACTCTTCCGCTGTGCTGTCCCCTGGTATAACCACTTTAGAGAGGGAGCAAGGCAAAAGTCACAATATTGAACCCAGCAGGGTCTAGCCTAAGAAAATAAAATACCTGCCACCAAAGCTATCTGTGTCCCCTCGAACAGTGACACACTGGGAACCAAGCCCGCGTCCTGCCGGAAGAATGTGTTAGGTAAATGGGAGACCACGCACTGGATGGGGGGTAAACAGTCATATGCAATGCGGTCACAAGAACAAGAGAGAAACAATCCAACACTAAGTGAAAAGGGAAAAACAGGAGACGATATGGATACTATGATTTCACTTCGTAAAATTATGAATGAATACAAATAAGTATTAGAAGGAAACACGCAAAAATGAAAAAACATTGTGCTAGGTTGGGATTATGGGTGATTCTTTTCAGACTGTTGTGTAACACACATGCTGTTATCTTGAAACATAGCAGGAAAAGACAAGGGAAAACAGTTGTTATTTTCAATAGAAATGCAACTAAGATTTTTTTGTTGTTGTTGTTGTTGTTGTTGTTGTTGTTTACTGTCTGGGAAAAGCATCTATGCTCATCAAAACTTTAGGAAAACAAACTCTTCCTGGTTCCTGAGACCTAGAGACACAGGGCAGGACAGCAGACTGTGTGTCCTCATTTGGCCAAACTATGTATCCATCCTGGAGTCAGAGCACCTGTCAGCCAGGCCTTTCCAGAAGGTCTAGTGCTCCTGCACACCAGCGGGGTGACCGCCTGGTGGCTCCTGCCCGCCTCACCTCTCCTGGCCAGGCCCCTCTCCCTGCCAGGGTACCTACCAGCCTCGTTTTGATTGGAGGATGCATGCAAACTCCAGTGGTCTCTTCCTTCATGGGGGGAGAGAGTGGAGGAGAACAGCGAGAGTGGGCACAGTGGGGGGCGCTGGCGGGCTCTGCCTGCTCACGAGGAGAGGAGAGAAGGGGAGGAGGCAGAGGAGAGAGGGGGAGGAGGCAGAGGAGAGAAGGGAGGGGAAGAGAGAAAGATAGCACAGTGCAAGAAGGATCTGTCAACTCCAGACTGCTCTGGAGCCAGCCTCGCCCGAGCCTGCTTCTAGCCTCTGGGCAGCTGGCTTCTAGGCCCCCCTTCCCCCTCCTCTCCCCACCTTCTCTCCTCCTCTCTGGCTCTCATCTGTCTTCTTCACTATCTGAGCAGAACAACCCATGGAAACCCCATTCCCGGGGTCAGCAGGCAGGGGCCATCTCCTGGGCCGACTGCGCGGGCCTGGTAGCAGCTTCCTGAAGCCTTGCCCAGGCCACGCCAGAAAGAGAGCCGTGATGAATGAGTGACGCCGGCCATGGGGGCGATATGAGGAGTGGCCACACCCTTGAGCGTGCTGGCCTTCCACGCCTGGTGGCCTCCTGCACTCTGCTAAATAAGGGTCCCCCCATCAGGGTGTATCGGTCAGCTGATGTCTAACAGAAAAGACATACCTCAGCAAGGAGGGACATGGACTTTCAGATTTAATCTGCCAGGGCTTTTTGTTATCTGTGTTCAGAAAACATACTGGCTCTGCCCCCCGCCCCCCCGCCCCCCAACCCCCTGGCCCAGGCCATGACACCTCAGGTCGCCGCCGAGGTACCCTGTTGCTTTAGCTGGAAGATATCAAGCATTGTGAGAAATTGCCATATCACTGGGGGTACTGGGTTCCCCACCGCAGCCCTAAAGAGTGCCATGCACCAGCAGAGGTCTGGCAGCTTGTACTGGTGAGGATGAGGATGGTGAAGAGAGAAGGCCCTGAGGCTAGGAGAGGGGGCCACTGACAGGGTTAGTGCGGGTTGCCAGGAGAGACCATTCACTCCAGACGGTAAATACACGCATCTTTTTTAGTTCAGGAGAGCTTCCTTAAGTAGTTGGTAACATCCTGCCATAATGAAGGAAGTACAGCCTCTGGGGAAGTTTTTACAACTCGATCAAGAACATTGCAGGCGCCTTTTCTGTCTCCAAATTGATCTGATGCCGACCTCTTTACAATTGTGCAGTCCTGGACCGTTTCCAAAGGGCTTTTACAACCAGAACCTCCAAGAGTCTTGGCGACCACCTTGCTTTCCTACTCTGATTTGGAGATGCTGAAAAATGGCCTCTGCAAAGTCTAAATCCGTGGTTCCTCATGTCGATTGGTTCTGCATCCATTCCTCAGAAACAGGTGAGTCCGTATTAACCACCTACTGAGACTTCCTCCACTGCTCTCTCCTGTCCTCAGGGTGAATCCTACCCTCCACGAGATGGCATTCGAGACCTGACTGAAGTGGGCTCCAGCCTGTCTCACCCCCGCACCTCACTTCTCAACACTGCCCCAGCCAGAACCCAGGGACCCCAGGCCATGCAGCCTTAGCCTCTGCAGATAAGCGGGCACTCCTGTGTGCTTTTTGAAGAAAATAAAAGCTGGCGTGAATGACCGACAAACACGGACATACTGCCTAGATGCCAAAATGTGTTACCAGCTACTTGTGTCTTAGTTGAAGGTTAAGATGAATGACTTAAGACTTTGCCCAGCATTGGACTTTTATGGTAAAGAAATGTTGATCCATCCCACAAGCATGTATGACCCTTCTAAATATGCATCTGTTAGTAAATGCACAGGAAACAAGATAACACGTGTAATAGGATACTATTCTGAAATACCATTTCATTTTTTTCTCCCAGCATTTCCTCTCCTCCTTGGCTTTTTTTCACATTCAGGCAGCTAGGTTCTTCTAAGCTACTTGGCTTTTGAGGTTTAAAAATCTGACTCCTTGGGGAACAGAAAGGTTTTTGGCATAGACAAACGAAGATGGAAATGTGAAAGGCTTCTTCATCATCCAGACAAGAAAAGAGGTTACCAGTTTGTGGGCTGGAGAGAAAAGTCAGAGGGAAAGTGAGGAGGGGGTAGACATTAGGAAGTACTGAGCAGAGGGGCCCGTGGCCCTCTTCCCCGGCTGAGGCTAAGGCACAGGGATTAAAGAGCAGAGAGGGGCTAGTGTCCTTCTGCTCAGGTAGAGCTGGGGAGGTGGCAGGCCCCAGGGCAGAAAGAATGGCTGGGTGGTATGTCCAACAGATTGGGATTCTCATCCCAGCGGGACAGTGACTTCCACCCACCCAAAAGGGGCATGAGGGAAGCAGGCAGTGCCCCAGAGGTATCTGCAAACAGATGACATCACTAACTAAAGACACTTCCCTCCATTTTCCTGTGCCCTGGAGAAGATGAATGAATCCCCAGGAAGATGGAAGAGGCACCGTGATTTCACTTGGGATCAAGCTTCAGCCCTCCTGATAGAATGAGGTTCAAAAAAAAAAACTAAGTTATTGAGATAGATGGAAAACCAGTTCTTCTGACACCCAAGCCAGGGCCTGTTTTTGCCCTGCACGACCTGAGTCTGGCCACGCCAGCCTCCTCCCTGGCACATGAACTCTAGACTAACAGTCCCTGGCCCAGAACAGACCTGGGTCCTAAGTGCTTCTGCTCTGCAGCCGGGTGAGTGGTTCATGAAGTACGGGGATCGGGGATCGGATCGGGGAGGGACCAGCCCCAAAGAGAAAGCCTCAGGAACACAGAAGGCCTAGGTGTTTGCAGTGTGTGTCACCTGGGGAGGGAAGCTGGCACGACAGACCTGGAGCGCGGGACTTGATTGATGGGTCAACGTCCCCTCCTTCCACTCTGTTAACACCAACACCCCGTGCACAACCCAGACTCACCTTCCAAAAGAGGATACCAAAGGGAGAGTGGGTGCTGTGGTCACTGGCTTGCCTTCTCCCCTCCCCACCCTTACTCCCCACCTCTTCCCTGGCCAGAAACTCCAGTCTGATTGGCAGGTCTGTATTGCGGATTCTGGCCCCTGGCAAGCCACAAGCTGTGCAGGTTGTAGGGCTTCTATTGCTAAATTGAGCTACATACTAAAAGAGTTGGGGATGGGAGAAGAAAAGATATGGAAAGAGGAGGAAAAAGGGTTGCAAGAGCGACACTGGAAAGAATGTTTTTTGGAGAGTTTGAGGATGAAAATCCTTGGAGTCATGCAGGGTGCAAGAGAATTAAGAAGGAAGCAACATGGGATTTTGAGAAGTGTTACCAGGGAGGTGATAATTTAATCTTGAATGCTTTTTGAGAGATGCCAGTTAAAGACGGAGACATTATTCTTCTCAGTTGTTTGGACTATGCTGCTTTGAAAACCGCTCTACACAGAGACTGGATCATCAGGGTTGGAGTCACAAGGGTTATACTAACGCTGATAATGCCTTGGTGGATCATCTGTTGAATCAAGGCAAGAGAATCTGGTCCCAACCCTCTCTGCTGTCCGTCTAGCTCTGGCCCAAGGGACCAGGGTGGTGCCGTGGCTTTAGGAATCTCATCCAGCCCCAGACCCTAAATCCAATCTCTCCTCCACTGTCCTCTGGGGCAGAGACACCACACCCCCACCCTCTCCCCGACAAGAACAGAGAGGACCGCTGCTTGTGTTTCTACGATGTTGGGAGGAGCAGATGGAGGAGATGGAGGGAGAGGACCAGACAGGAGAAGCACGCTGCTGGAGTCCCCCTTCCTCTCAAGGACCCTTCGGCACTGGTGGAGACAAGACTCAAGTGAAAGGGTAAGGCCAGTGATGCCAAGAAAGGCCCAAGTGGAATGTGCTCTCATCACAATACCAGCCCTCCAGCATACCTTCTGTGTGAATGTGCGCTGTGGGCACGCACTCACACCTCAAATCCACACAAGCAAGACAAAGGATGCTTCATCCTGAGAACACGTATTCACTGCAGACTTCAGATCAGGGGACCTCTGGGTCCCTGGCAGATGCTGCTTCCTTTCTAATCTCAGACCATTAAGTTCAAAGAATAGATAAAGATGGGGCAATTAAATCTACCAGCTGGATCTGCAACACAATGGTTTTTAAGGGAATCCCATCACTCCTGTCAGAGCTACGAAATATTTTTTTTGGCAAACTAATCCGAGTTTCTCAGATCTGCCAGAACCTTTAATAAACACTCAGTATTTTGCTCATGCTGTACCCTCTGCATAGAATGCTTTGGTCCATTTCCTCCATCTGGCAAACTCCTACTCATACTTCAAAACCCTAGCGCTATGAAACCTTCTTTTTCTCAGTGACCCCAGATAGGGTTAGACACTGGGTCCCACAACAGTAGCAGTTTCTATAGACTCTCGGATGGCATTAATGGCAGCATGCTTCAGCAGTCTGGAAGTTTCTCAAGAGCCTAACTCAGAGAGAGATCTTCCCCCACTGTCTTCTATTCCTGTCCGGCATGTTTTCTTCAGCGTGGGCCTGGGAACTTAGCTTTCTCCCCCTTCTGCCTTCATAGGCCCTCAGGTTGCAACCTAGGGGTTCTCAGGTCCCTTTGGGGTTTGCTGCCCTCCAGCTACTGATGTCCTCAGATTGCGGCCCTGGCTTCCAGCCCCCACACGTGGCCCTCCTAGGGTGTAAGGCCTCAGCTGGGATACTCAGTTGGGATACTGATGTAGCACCAGGTCCAGGCTGCTTAACTTGCTGTCCCGTCCTCCACACTCCTTGTTCTGCTTTCTCAGTCTGGGGAGAGCTTTAAACCCAGCCCTCCTTCCAGGCATTGCTCTTCTCCAAAGTGGCAAGTTTCTGAAATCCAGATGCCAGATTCAGCCCAATCTGATGATGCAAAGGGCATCAGGGAAGAAGCTGGAACACTTGGGCTTGGAACAGCTCGGTCCCTGTGTGATTACCTCACTCTGGGACTCAGTTTCCTTATCTGTGCAAAAGGATGACGAGGGGATGAGAGAAGGCCCTGTTTCTGGGTTAGCCTATCTTGGCAATTTATCTAGCAAGCAGGCCATCAATAACTTGACTGCATTTTCTCCAACATGGGAAGAGAGTAACTCTGAAGGTTCCCGGAGGAGGCTGTCTCACCCACTGTCAGTTCTCAGCTGTTTATCCAAACGTGCTGACTCGAAGCTCTCAGACCGTACCAACTCTCGAGATGAGTACAACTGTATAAATCCCAAACGATCGCCTTGTACCAGCTGAAGCAGGGACAGTGATCATTCCTAAAGCCTAGACAGTACTTTGCCTCATTTGTCCCCTCTCAAAAGCCTTCTGGAAACCCTTCCTATCCACCACCTGCCCCTCCAGTGAGCCAGTCCTGAACGACTCCCACTTGTGGCTTCTCCCCGAGCATCTTCTACACAGCTCTGCTGTCGAGCCTGGCCCTTTATCAACCCGACTCCCCTCCAGCCTCTAGCTGCCCTGCCCGCTCCCACAGCCTCACACACGGCCAGGTGTGCACTGAGCTCTCAGGAGGTACTTTGTGACTTGGTTCACATTTTGACTCATGCTCCACATTTGTGGACCATGATTTATGCTCAAGTACACCTGGGTGTCAGGCTGAGCCCAGCCAAAGGTACATCCAAGTCTGCCTGTGTCATCTAATACTATTCCTAATACCTCACACACATTTATGGTGCTTTAATATTCTTCAAGGGCTCTCTCTGTGTCACGCGATTAGACCACTCTGAGGCAGATGTGGCAAACGATGGCATCTTTTATCCCATGACAAGGCTCCTAAGGAGGGGAGCAGAGACTGAAGCCAGGTCTGCCTTGCATGACTCCTGGGGTCCAGTGCTCTCTCTCTCCTGAAAGGGTTTCCCACCTGCAGGAGGACCACCACCATCCCTAAGGGGACACCTATAGGCAGAGGATGGAGGATGGCAGGGAGGCGCGAGGGGCCTGGAAAGCTGGGATGAGGCCTTGAGCCAGTGCTTCAGACCAGAGCACATTGTTGGAAGCGGCAGCAAAAGATGCCCCACGGGTGGGCATGCGGGGAGCAGCCCAGGAAGCCAGGAAGCCAAGACCCACGCCCCGAGGAGCCCTCCACGCTTGGGAAGCAGCAGACAGGCGGGTGGGACCCCTGCAGCCGCCCTCGGGGGAAAGGGAGCACCGCCTCCCCGGAGGACTCTGGGAGGTAAAGGGACCCATGTGCCTGAACCCCCAAAGAAGGCTGATCCCTGAGCCTCCAGGCCGTGAGCAGGACAAGAGGAAGAGCCTTCCCAACGGCGATGCCCACCTCTGTCCATCCGTCCCACTGCCAAGATGTTTCTATGATCTGTGGCTTTTCTGGTTTTAGCAAAATGGGAAGTTTACCAGAGGAGTGGCTTCTGTGAAGTCCATCAGGAGATCACCTGGCTCCAAGGTAAAAGCACCTCCTCGGTCAGAGGGACTCTAGGAAGGCAGATAAAAATACTGCTGGTGAGTGACAGCTCCGGACGGACACGGGCATGTCACCGGAAATCGCAGTTTCTTCCCTCCCCTCTCCCTCCCTTCTGTCACCGAGCCCATGACCGCTCCAGTACCCCATACGGTTCACTTGCCCAGCAGTGTACATGTTATAGAAGCCGAACCCCCAATGTCAATGGGCAGAAAGTGTGTAGGCTAGAGAAAACTGCCTCTTTAAAAGGTGCAAACAACTTCTTTTAAGAGCTCTGAGTGCTCTTGGACTGGTCTTTTGTGGGGGGAAATGCTTCAAAGAGTCCTTTGAATAGATAGAGAGCAAAGCCCCCATCCTGGATCAAGAGGGTTAAGGCCGCAAGGAGCTAAACTCAGGAGCCCAGGGGGCGCCAGGCTGGCTCACTCAGCAGAGCACGCAATCCTTGATCTCAGGGTCATGAGTTCAAGCCCTATGTGTGTCACAGAGTTTACTTTAAAAACATTTTTTTAAAAACATCATCTGCATAATAATGAGGCAGATCTTCCTGGTGGGAGGGAGGTATCTGTTAAAGCCACGTTCAGTGTTTAGGAAAACATTTTTTTTTCCCCTCCTGCCCTGGGGTCTCAGCAGCATGGGAGGCCTAGAGGCCCTTTATGGGAAAAAAAATAAGCCCCATCAACTTGGCACAAGCTGGGCCCTAAGGAGAGAGATGGCCAGGAGAGGGAGCCCTGTGGCCTCTGGTAGGATGCCACCTACATCCCCCACTGAAGTCTCCTTTGTTTCATACATTTTTTTTTTGCTTGGTTTTAACCATGGTGAAGAAAAGGTGATGAGAACCTGTGTCCGCACTTGGAACAAAGCAGTATGAGGGACTCTACACAAGACAGGGGAACCCCGCTCAAGATACCAGGAGGTGATCGACAGGAAAGCAGGGAGCCTCAATCTGGGCCAGTCACTGGCTGAGGGGTCCCTGGCCTGAGCAGGATCTCCTGTTGAGGACCACAAAGGGATTCCCAAAGATCCTGGGAAGGGAGCGGGTAAATGCCTGGCCATGGTCAAGCAGGATTTGGCCTGGCCCATTGTTACCTAGAGGCTACTACTGGAATCATGACCTGTTTGCCCAGATGTCCCCTCCACTGGACCTGATGCTGGCCCATAAGCTGGGCAGGGAAGCAGACCTTATTCCCATTTTTAGGCGAAGGAAGCAGGCTTGGAGAAACAAGGCCTGTGGAGTAACTGCTTGTTTCAAGCAGCCAAGCCATAAACCATGTGGAGGGAGCAGCTGGGAACAGAGTCTGGGGTCTGGTCTTGCCTTCAGGACCCCCACCTCACACACCCACCATTCCTCAGTGGGGTCCACAGACCAGGCAGCCTTTGACTTGACATCTACTGGTAGGGCAAGGGGTTTGCTTGTATTTGGACCACTCGCTGGGTAGAATGACCACAGCTAAGGGTCACTCAGAGAAAACCAAGAGAAATGTCTTGAGTAAGGCCTTTATCACAGCCCATTCGCATAGCTAGCAATGTCCTGAAATTGCAAACTGACAAAATAGTATTTCCCATTTTCAAACTATTCACATGGACCATCCAATACAAGGAAGGGGATGGGGACACTTCTATGTTTTTACTCTTCCAAATTTTCCATCATGGGTGGAAAAACATGTCTTGTTTTCTATATTTACGGTGCACTCTAGATTATATAGGGATGATATTCTAAAACCAAAACCGCCCTCAAAAATCTCTTCCATTTCTCTTAAAGTACAGTGCACAAGGTCTTTATTAAACCATTTGCATCTCGTAAACAGGTCATCTTTTGGGGAGAGTTATATAAAAACCCTGCCCTGGTGGCCGTGTCCCTTGCTTTACGAGCGCACGGTTGACTGTGCCAAGTTTAAATGCTCGTGGGATGCCACGTGCTAAATTTATACTGAATTCCTAGCCAGTGCAACTACTCCTCGGGGCTTCCCCCCCATACCTTGGCCCCTGGGGACAGCTGGCCCTTGCCTTCTGAGTTCTGAGGCGAGCTGAGTTTGTGGCCCTTGGGGGACGCCGGCGGCACGGAGACTTGCGTGGTGGCCATGGTAGCGTTTGCGGCTGTGGCGATGGGCGCTCCCACTGCCGCGGCCAGGTCAGGAGGGAGGTCGTCTTCATCACTGCGGTTACTAAAAGCACATGAAGCTCTGCTCATTACAACAATAAACAGGCTGTGGGGCATGGAGGGAGGGCCGGGAGGGGGTGGGGGCAGATGTCTGCCAGATGTCCAGCTTCCAGGATCCAATACAGGGACATTTTTGCCAAAGCCAGTTTGGGCTGGATGTTCTGTCATTTGCCAAGGGATTTAAAAAAAATTTTTTTTCTGTATCACGGAAGACACATAACATTTATCATTTTATCCACTGGTCAGTGTACAATTCAGTGACATTTGATACATTCATGATGTTGTGTACCCATCATCACTGTCTACACCCAAAACTTGTTCATCACCCCTAACAGCAACTCTGTATCCACTGAAGAGTAACTCCCAGGGCCCTCTCCCTGCAGCCCCTGGTAACAGCTGCTCTGCTTTCTGTCTGGATGAATTTGACTATTCTAGGTATCTCGCGTAAGTGGAATCATACAATAGATGTCCTTCTGTATCTGGTTTATTTCACTTACCATAATGTTTCCAAGGTCCGTCCATGTGGTAGCATATATCAAAATTTCATTTCTTTTTAGGGCTGGATAATGTTCCATTGCAACGATAGACTATATTTTGTTTATCTATGCACCTGTTGATACACTAATGTGTTTGAGACCCTGCTTTCAATTCTTTTGGATTGGGATTCCACTTGAAGTGGGATTGCTGGGTCATATGGTAGTTCCCATGCTTAATGTTTTGAGGAGCCACCAAACCAAGGGAGTGGCCTCCCTTAGGAAGGTAAATACAAGCCATTTAAGAACCAACTGCACTGGGTGAAAAGTATAATGGCACCTTTTGTGATTAGTTACAGGGGAGGAGTTGGGCACGCGTGTTTGGGGGCCTCGTAGCTCTGGTCTTGGAACCTCTCTGGCAGAATGGGATGATGCAGGGAGAAAAGTACACTAGACAGGAAGTCATCACAATGGAGGAGGAGTCCAGGTTGGCATTCTGGGTTTGTTTCCGGGGCTTGGATGTGCGGGGAAGGTTTGACCTCCCACAAAGTATGTCAAGGCAGGAAGACCTTTTTAATCTGGTCCTAGTGGCCCAGGACAGAGCAGTGCCATCAATCACCTATTCTTAGTATGAACAGTATCTTCTCAAACTTACAGAAGTTAAGACAAGTCCCTGATCCCCTAATGCCAACCAGATTGCCGCCTGTGTAGTATTAGGGCTAACCCTGCAGGCCTGGGGAGCTCTAACTCGGCACATGCCACAGGAACCACTGGCCATTGATGAGCTTCTGGGAGAACCTCTGGGCCCTGGGAATATCCCGCCTGATAAGGGTGTCACTGCATACCTGACCTTGGGCCATGCCACATAGTCTGTGTTAGCCATGTGATTTATAGTGAAGACCAGCCCTTGTATGCCTAGAGCTTAGGGCCACACGATATCAGTTTGATCTCGGGGTTGGGGGGCAGTTATTGGAGACCAGGTAGTTGTTTCATGACTACATGACTGACCCCCAATAATAACTCTGGGCGCCAAGGCTTGGGTGAGTTTCCCTGCTTGGCATGACTTCACGTATGTTGTCACATGTTGTTGCTGGAAGAAGGAGACACTAACCACATGACTCCCCTAGGACAAGACAAGTGGAAGCTTGTGCTCGGTCTTCTTAAACTCCACTCTATGTGCCTTTTCCTTTGCTGATTTTAGTCTGGATCCTTCCACCGGAATAAGCCATAACTGTGAGGGTAACAGCTTTTCTGAGTTCTACAAGTCCTTCTAGTGAATTGGGTAGTCTTAGGGACCCTGATACACTTTTCCTAAGGGGCTTGCATGTGGAAGTCCTAGAGCTACCCTGGCTTAGGGGTTATGTTTTAGAAGTGATGGCTGAGCAAGGCTGGAGACTAAAGGGTCCATGGCCAGTGAGCACCAGTGTGGCCGAGCAGGGTCCCTCACAGGGGCCTTGTGGGAAACGTGGCCATGGTACACAAACTGAGGTGAGGATGGGACTCACTGAGGAGGGTCCTGGGAGATTTAGGATCTTTCTGTATATGTAGAAGCCTCAAGAGGAGGATGTAGGACTTAATAAGGGGACAGGTGAGGTTGGAATAAGTAAGTGGGAAAACTAGTAAGACATCACATATGTGGATCCATGCTGATGAAGTTAATCAGCTCAGTAATACAGGCATTAGCCCATTTAATTCTTACAACAACCCTGCATTATGATCTCCATTCTTCAGAGAAGTAGACGTTACTCAGTGGCAGATTGTGACATGACTTGCTCAAGGTCACACAGCTAGTTAAGTGGAAGAGTGGGGTTAAAACCCTTTTCTGCCTCATTACAAGAGAAAATTACAACCTTAAAAGCATAGTTATTCAGTTTAATATTATAGGCTATTAAAAAAAAAAACATAGCTCATCTTTCACAGCAGGAAGTCAACTGATGCTGCCTAAAATTGAAAAAGACTCCAAATTCTTGATGGGTTTTATAACCTTTTGTCCTAACTTAGATCTTGTGGCAAAGATAATCTGCTTAACTACACTGCGTCTTTTAATTCAACCTCCGTTTCTGAGGTAAATTCATGTTAAATTCATGAAACAACATTTAATAAGTACAATTTTATGTGTAGCTGGATTCTTTTCTTTGAAATGACTTCCTTCCATTTTAATAATATGTGAAAAATGTCTACAGCAATAGTCATTCAATGTGAACATAGGTTATTTTTGGTGGCATGATTCTAGGGAATTGGTTATCTTTTCTCTTCAGACTTAAGGTATTTTTCTCTTTAGAATATTTTTAGGCTTTTATATGGTGTTTAAATAAATAGTAAAGTTACATTTCTAGAAGCAAATATAGCCGCTCATCATTTCCTAAACACACTGCCTGGTATCAATAGAGGACACTCTTTCCTGCCTCGAACTCTACCTCGAGTTCTGCTTCTCTCTCTTCTCTGCGGGCATCAGCAGCCACATGTTTCTTCCCTAAGTCATTACCTCCAGGACAGAACAAACCAGGAGGTTTGTGTGTATATCCTTAAAAGCATCAATCTGAAAACTCGTTCAGGGAGTACTTGGACATTGTGATGCTCTTGGTGGAGAACCCTAAAATCCAAATCCACATTATGCTGGCCTAGGAACTCAGAATACCCTAATAGCCAAAAGGACTGTGTGTGTGTGTGTGTGTGTATTTTTTAAAAGGGAAATCTGAGTTTTTTCCATCTGTATTCCTTGACACTGTGTTTATTAACTCATCAATATCTATGACTGAAAGAGAGGACTGGTGGTGGTGTGAACAATTTAAGAACTATTTTTATGGGGCAAAAACTTAAAACTGGGAAAATCTCACCCATTAATTTTTCTATTATTATTAATGGGGAAAATGCTGCTATTCTTTTATTTTTGAAGCAAAATACTTTGGAGTAGCTTAAGAAATACACATGTGAAGTTAGAGGTTTGGAAAGGGTTTCCTTAAAAGAGCCACTATAGTGAGTTAAATTTTCTTTCCTTCCAGGCCACGTATTAGTCATTCTTTCCAACATGATTGCATATCCTGAATAGGTGATAATAACATTTGGAGTTTCAAAATGTAAAAGGAAAGTCTAATAATCCTGACAGCTTTATCCTCAGGGGAGCAGATTTTTTCATGATTTAATTTGTCCCCCAGAAACCATTAGGACTGTTAATTATTTGAATTACTCATTTTGGCTTTCCTAGGAAATACAGCTGCTCCAACCCTCCAGCATTTCTATTAAGGCTAATGAGGTGGGAGGTGGTGGCCTCTTCCCTTTCGCCAGGTGCAGGCTCGAGCTGGCTGTTTGAGAAGTACATCCAAAGTCACCCTCCCCAGCCTACACTTTGCATTCAGGGTATCCCCCAAACTGGACCTTTTCTCGGAGGCTTTCAGGTCCTCGAGAAGAAAGGACAGGGAGCTAGTTCATCCACTGGCCAGGTCCCTTGCTATGGGCTAGACCTGCATTATGGCACATCAACCCTCACCAAATTCCTCAGGGCTAGGTATTAGCTCACCCATTTTACAGACAAGGAAAGAGAGGCTGAAAAAGTAATTTCCCCAAGAGTTTAGAGCAGTAAACTAGCCAGGACTCTGACAGAAGCCTTTCTGACTCCAGAGCTGCACGCATTCCCTGGCACTCAAATATCCCCCTGCAGCCCTCTGGTCAATTATACACCCAGGCATAGTGCCACAGCCAAGGTCAAGAAATGGGAACTACCATTGTGATTAGCACTACAGCTCTTACTAAAATACTACTACTCTTATGACAGCAGTTACCCTTCTTCTTTGGATTATAATTATTTGCAATCTGTCTCTCCCTCCAATAAATGGTGACTCCTCAGATGGGAACTGTCAAAGTCATTTTGTTCTTCCTAGAAGAGCCTAAAACAACTCTGTGCATATGGGAGCCAAGGAATTTTCATTAAGCTGAACAAAATTGGACAGGCCCTGGTGGTTCTGGGATACTTTGGGATAGGACTCCTCCCATAGGTCTCACACAGCTCAGTTATTAGCTTTGGCTCTGTTGACAGATCATGCTACCATTTCACAATTATGCCATGGATGAAGCTTTTGATATGAAGCTCCTGATGATTCCCCATCCTGGTATCCATGCCCCTGTGTAATCCCTGACCCTTGAGTGTGGGCTGGCCCTCCTGACTTGCTTCTAACGAACAGAATATGGCAAAGGTGATGGGATGTCATTTGTGATCAGGTTACAAAAGGCTGTGACTTTCGCCTTGTGAGAGTTCTCTCTGGCTCTTCTTGTGTGATTTCTCCATCGGAGAGGAAAAGTCTACATGACTAGGGACTGAGGGCAACCTCCAGACAACAGCCAATAAGAACCAAATCCTGTTCCAATCTGCAAGAATGAGCCTTCGGATGAGACCACAGCCCCTGCCCACACCTTGAATGCAACCTTCTAAGAGACCCTGACACAGAAGATCCAACTAAGCCATGCCTGGACTTCTAACCCACATAAACTGTGAGGTAATAAATGTGGACTGTTTAAAGCCACTAATTTTAGAGTAATTTGTTCCATAGCAATCAATAATCAATACATATGCCAACTATGTAATGTTTTCAGAGAGAAAAGTCAAGTCCCATTATGACCTAAATTGGAAACAAACTGTATTTTGGGGGATGGCTCTTTGGAAGTGGTGTGAGAGGCTAAAAAGCATTTACAACTGAACATTTAGCGTCAACTTTGTGATTATTATCGAAAAACTTGAAGTACAGAACTCACAAACTGTATTGTCTTGTTAACTTCCTCACTCGGGGAGGCTTGATTTCCGGCTTTTCCACTGCTGGTTGGGTAGTTTCCACACGTATAGGAATAGGACTTCTAGAGACATACCAAAAAATAGAACATCACCAACAGAAAAGTTTATGGTAGGAACTGCTTTCTCAGTTAATTTAAACCCTTAATAACATTGGTAGTCAACATATCCATTTTCCTCCCTTCCACTCTACTTATTAAATATAATTTTTAAATATATCATAGAAAGTCCAAAAACAAAAACCAAAATAATAGGGAAGAAAATATAGAAAGTGGGAACTGAATATAATTGGGGTACCACATAAAGCTTCTCTGACCAAAACACCTACCTCCAGGGTTTGGTTCATTACCAGGTTTTGCCAATAAAATGAGCAAAGAGAAACCCATGGATAACCCATTTTTACTTCAAAGTAATCTGGTAGTTATGTTATTTTAAATATAGCACAGGATATATTTTTAAAAGATAAACATAGTATTTAATGTGAAAAGCGCATAATCAGAAGGCCTTTAAGACTTTTTCTAAAATATTTTAATTTTGTGTATGTGAAAATGTTAAAAATTGTTTCACTTCTGTATTTCCTCAAGAAAATATGCCAGATAACCAATGGACCCTATTCAAAACAGTGATTTTAAGAAAAAGCTTTCACATATTTTTGTAGTGGTTATGACTAATTTCATTTCAAAAAAATCAGGGGGTGCCTGGCTGGCTCAGTCGGTTAAGCATCTGCCTTCGGCTCAGGTCATGATCCCAGCGTCCTGGGATCGAGCCCCACATTGGGCTCTGTGCTCGGCGGGGAGCCTGCTTCTCCCTCTCCCACTGCCTGCCTGTCTGCCTACTTGTGCTCTCTCTCTCCCTCTGTCAAATAAATAAATAAAATCTTAAAAAAATAAAAAATCAGAAATTACCTTCTGGGACCTAAGGACATTAAAATAAGTTGAGGTCCTCAGCAAGGAATCTCTGGCAAGTCAATGAACAATCCCGAGCCCCCATTTTCTCCTCTATTTAGTGTCTAATACGGTGGTAGGCATGTGGCCAGTGCTTAATCAATGTGTGTTGAATAAACACGTGAACGAATGAGCAAATAAAGAAATTGGGGTCAGCATAGTCTAGATTCATGATTTCCTCAAGCTGGGACCCTGGAGTCAACTGAATATAGTCCCTGAAAGAACTCATACTCAACCAGGGAGCGCATAACTTCACTTCGGTGGAATGGCTGGCATCTGGAAAGCTCTGTGGAGGAGTTTACACTTAACCAGATGGAGGGAAGACTTCCAAGGTGGAAAAGAGAGTAGAGAGCTACAGAATGCAAGGTGCTGGAACCGCTAACAGGTGAGGTCCTAGCAGAAGAGCAGGGGATTTCCACTAGAGCAAGAAGCACCAGGTCATAAGGGGCCTCAGGAGTTTACACTGAAGGCCAAGGTGTCACTAAAAGTTTGAGGCAAGGGAATGGCATAGTCAGACTTGCTTGTTGGAAAAACCCTTAGAGCAAGGAAACGAATCCTGGTGAAGACAGGCTGGCTGGGAGCATCTTCAAAGACTGTGGCAGGAGGTATCCAGGCACAGAGACGGTGAGGGCTTGCTGTAGACTGAGATTCAGGTCATGAAGAGGAGAGGACAGATGTGGGGGAAAATACGAATATTGAATTAGCAGGACATGGTGATCAATTTTATAAGGGGATGAAGGAGGAGAAAGTCAAGGACTCCCAGGCATCAGATCTGGACGAAGGGTAAGTAATAATGCCATTAACCAAGACTGAAAAACAGGTGAAGGGTTAGTGCGGTAGGATGGGAAGAGATGAATTAAGGTTTTGCGGCGTCCAGGAGGCAGCTGGGTATGTGCTCTGGAGTAAGACAACATTATACCAAGGACACAGATTGGGAATCAAAGGTGACATAGAAAAGTGTGAGTTTTATTTTTAACATCAAGAATGCCCCAGAGCAGTGGTTCCTGGATCACCTGGGGTACCTGCTGAAATTCTGGTTCCTGTCCAACCCCCCCCACCCCCCTACAAAGATCTGAAAGGTCTGGAGTAGGACCCAAGAGTCTGTGGTGGTTGTTGTTTTGTTTTGTTTTTTAAAGATTTATTTATTTATTTATTTGAGAGAGAGAGAGAGTGTGTGTGCATGGTGGGGAGGGGCAGGGGGAGAGGGAGAGAGAGAATCTCAAGCCAACTCCCCAGTGAACATGGAGCCTAATGCAGGGCTCAGTCTCACGACCCTGAGATCACGACCCGAGCCAAAACCGAGAGTCTGACGCTTAACTGAGCCATGAGGCGCCCCTAAAAGTCTGTGTTTTTAATGAGAGACTGATGCAGTGACCCTTGGACCCATTTTAGGAAACCACCTAGAGATACCCCACCAGTATTAGACCACCAAGGTGGCAATGGAACTGCCATGATATTTATAGGTTGTTACTTACTTGGGCTGAGAGGGGGAGGGTGTCTGCTCTCTGTGAGATCAGAGGAGGAAGGTTTTCCTCTGGGTTTAAAGTGGTGATGGCCCGGAAGCTTTAAAGAGCATGTGTGGGGGCGCCTGGGTGGCTCAGTCGTTAAGCATCTGCCTTTGGCTCAGGTATGATCCCAGGGTCCTGGGATCGAGCCCTGCATCAGGCTCCCTGCTCAGTGGGGAAGCCTGCTTCTTCCTCTCCCACTCCCCCTGCTTGTGTTCCCTCTCTTGCTGTGTCTCTCTCTCTCAGATAAATAAATAAAATCTTTAAAAAAAAAAAATAAAGAGCATGTGTGGCTCTAGTACTGTAAAGGAGCTTAATATGAAGAGTACATCAATGGCCAAAGGAAGAGTGATAAACTGAGCTGGGACAGAGAGCAGAAGTCCAGTCCTAAAGGGTCTCCCGTGCTCTGTTGAGAAGTCTGGACTCCACTTTGAGAGCAGAGCAGTCTTTAAAGAAAGGACATCAAGTAGGGGAACGACAAGGTCTTATCTATATACTCCTCACCTCAGAGTGATTTCTTTGTTAGCACAGCAGTTAGAAATAATGAAACTGAGAATAAGCAGCGTTCCTGAGACTTAAGCGAAGTTGTTTTAAGCAAGTCTTTTTCTATCTCTTCATACTGACGTTCCAATTTTCTTTTTTCCTTACTGATTTTATTTGCAAATGCCCTCGTGAGTAATGTTTCGAGGATAACGTTGATGATACAGAGTATTGTTTCCCCATTCAAACAAGAAGCAACAGACCTTACATTAGCATCCTGAAGACTGGATTTCTTATTGATATTTACAAATGTTGATTCCTCTTTTCCAACCTGTTAAAGAAAACAGGCCTGTTAGTCAAAACTGAATTATCTTGGTGAGCAAAAAATGTTTTCAGGTCTCCAACATTCAAAGGATTACAGAAATGTGAAGGTAGCTCAGAGAGGTGGTTCACTAAGTACTCAGTCAATGACAAATTTTCTTCGGTGTTTATATAAGTTAAGAAAAAAAAATGTTTTCATGAGTCATTCCCCATCATGGGGATTAACACTTAATCATTCAAATGTAATCAGCACTTGCATTCATACTTTTATTGAGCACCTGCTATGTGCCAACTCATACTTGAATGAGAAAGGGAGAGTGTGGGAAAAGCCAAACCCACAGCTTAATCCCCCACCTGACATTGCTGATCAGGAATAATAATCAGCTCTATGCTCACATACCAGTTACAGCTTACAAAGGAATTTAGAATCTGTCTTTTCATATCAGTGTAACAAGCCTGGGAGGAATTACGTCATATGATTTTGATGATTTTGATAGAAGCCTTGTCCTCCTCCCTCCGGTGAGTCCCACAGAGAATGGTGGGGGAGGAAGGGACACCCACTCAGCCAGGGAGGCCAGCTGAATGTACGCTGGAGGTCAGAGCATGAGTCTATGGCCTTCAACCCATCAACAATGCCCCAGTGAATAACTGTACGCCAGTTAATAACTCTTGGTGCTGAAATCTCTGTTCACATAGCGGGTATGGCTCCTGTCTCCGGGCTGGACCCTGCCGGACACGGTATCTCGGGCCTAGAGGGCCTCCTTCTCCTCTATGGCAGGAAGGAAATCCTGTGGCGTGAAATCAAAGGGAGGCACCAGCTCCACGGACCTGGGCACTCACTCGCGATGCGTTCTCCAGCTGGGCTTTCAAAATGTTACACTTCACATGGTCGGCTATGGGGGAAGGCAAAAGAGGGGTCTGAAGAGTCTTCTCGGAAATTTTTTTTTCTTCAGCCTGTGACAAACCCAAAACACACGCAGCCGATTGTCAACAAAGAGGAAAGAAAACAGCTATGTTAACCTTTCCCATCAACTGTAACTGCAAATAACACTCAGTCGTAAACACCTACACGAGTGCGTCCCCCAACTCCTTATACGTGCGCCCCTGCTTTTAGTGTTTGCAAAAGATCCACAAGCACATCCTCGTATCCTCGTGTGAATCAGGGAGAGGAAACGGGGTGAAGGGTCGTACTAGACGATGGGGTGAAGGGTCAAAGAGAAGTGACTCTTCCAGCTAGGGGCAGCTCCGGGACTCAAGCTTCGGGTTTTCCGTCCCCTAGTGCAGTGCTGTTTTCCCCCATAACTGCCACTCTTACATAGAGAGATTCAATCCTGTGACTTGCTGGGGAAAAAGTGAAAAATAGGCATTGGCAGTTTTACAATAAAACTTGCTGAAGTTTGTGAAACTTGTATCCATGCCACCTCATTACAGAGTGTCTCAGATGTCGGTAATTTCGTACCCTACCTTCACTGTTTTGCCATTTCCTAGGTACTCACTGAACATGTACCTATAATTTATTTTATTTTTAAAGATTTTATTTCTAAGTAACCTCTACACCCAACATGGGGCTCGAACCCACAACCCTGAGATCAAGAATCCCACGTTCCATGGCCTGAGCCAGCCAGGCGCCCCAACATGTACCTATCATTTATATGATCCAGTTAAGGTGGATTACCTGGGGACTACCTATTTTCAGTGTGTCCTACACACTAATATCTTTGAAATAATAGGCTTTGTGGCTATTTATTAGAGAAGACATTATGACAACTACATAACTATGAAAAAATACTCATCTATGTGTATAACCTGAAATCATCTCTGATGGTACACACACCAGGCTGCGAATGGAGTCTTAATGTGAGCCATGCCTATGGTGGTCAGCGCATATCCCAGCGCTGACGTGGTGCTTTGCACACAGCAGGTGCCCGATAAATACCTACTAAAAAGATGATAATGATGTATGGTTAAAGAGATGTGTTTAATAAGAAAGGTGTAAGACCCTACGACGGCTAGAAGTCCCAATAGCAGGACTTGAGGCGACACGTTGGCTATACAGTGTACAGGACAAGAACAAAATGTTCTAAAGCTCCAAAATGAATCCGATTTGCTAATTCAAAAGTCCAGTTGAGCACCTTGGTACACATAGCAGGAGTGTTATGAAAGTGCCAGAGGAAGTAGAGGGCAATCGGCTGGTTGACATTATTTAATAAAGAAAAGAGAGCACAGAATGCAGTTTCCCAGCGGGACCTCCAAATGCATCAAGGAGCCCTTGGTAGATTGAGTAGAATGAAGCCATTTCATGTAACAGCAAGATAAGCAGGGACAGAAGACCTGGATTTTAATCTCAGCTCTCGCCTTGTTTGGCACCATAAAACAAAAATGATGAGGATGGTGATGATGAAAAGAAAAATAATTCCAGTCGCTCACATTTACTGAGAGCTTGTTGTGGACCAGCTGCTGACGAAGCACATTTCATTGCCTCCTCTCATTTGAAGGCAGATACTGTCACCATCCCCGTTTTATAGATGAGAAAAACAAAGCAGAGAGATGGTATGTCACTGGCCCCAGGTCACACAGAAAGGATGCAGAAGAGCCACGAATCACACTCATGATCGAGTGCCTCCAAGATCTTGACCGCTCAGCCATACTGGATCCCCTTAACCTCCCTGAGTCTCAGTTTCTTCCTTCATAAGATTACTGTGATGAGCAAATGAGAAAAATAAAAGAAGACGATATGAATGGCACTCTTACGTTAGATTCTTTGGTTAGAAAAGAAAACACAACTGAAAAAGAGCATCAGACATGAGGGCACTAATGATCCTAAGCCATCGAATTGGGTATAAAGAGAACAGACTCTTTTGGCTGGAATCATTATCCTAAAAGACAGGGAATGCCCCCAACTCCCAAAACAAATAAGTAACTCATTTATTTTGAAAGATGAGCTTGGTAGTATAGCTCTTGTGTTTGTAAATCCTGCCACATGAAGCTAATTGTTTAACACCAGCATGGGTGTTTTCACTGGTGTGTGAAGAGTTAATTTTTAAATTAGATTTAATTTTCTGGAATGATATGCTGGAATATAAGAATAAAAAGCCCACTTGGAGTTTTTGACAATTGCTTAAGGGGATATAGTTATACTGACACTAATGACCGAAGATCTATTTAAAAAAAAATGAATGCTGCTAAATAAGAAAAGAATGAGAATTCAGCATTGGTTTTCCCTTTGAATTTTAGTCCTTTTAAACTGCTTTTTTTTTGGATATAAAATTGAAGCTGGCTTGTTCCTGTTCTACCTGATGAAGCAGGAGCTACTGGGCGGCTCTAATGAATGGATGCAGGTGAAGACCAATATAAATTTGGGGAAATCTGACTATCATTCTATGCATAGGTTTGCATCAAAGTCATCTCTAGGAGATAAAAATCTGGATTACAATGAGTCCATCATTCCAGCCTGAAAGATGGTTCCAAGAACCGTGCTTTCTCTCTTTTGCATGACCACGCATTGTGTTTTGCATTCAATTTGAATGGTGAAAGATGCCTTATCATTCAATATTGAAATACAGATTTAAAACATACAAGTGAATGACAATCGGGCTTTGAGATGATTATAGTTGGAAACAGTCCATCTGTTTGGGGGAAGTGGTTTGGGGATAAAAAAAAGGATCGGATGCACTTTTTACAACATTGTTTACACATTCGAAATCTGGTGAGATTTAAATCCCTGTGATAACTTCGGGTACAACTTTGGACCTGGGCAATGAAAATGTCTTCTCACCATCAGATCGAGAACAGGAACTTATCCAAACTTCGAAGAATCAGAGGATTCTCGATCCTTGAGACTGGGAAAAATCCTTGAAAGCCCTGAAGCCATTGGTCACCAACTGTGGGGTGAGGTCCGTGGCACCGAATGTGTGATTAAGGACAGTCATGGTGTGAAGTAACGTTCTTTGCTTCTGTGTTAGGACAAACTCAAGATTATCTGACATCACTTTAGCCCACTTGCTCCCTGATGCATTTCTTCAAGTGGAAGGAGAGAAAAAAGGGCTGCAGGGAAAACGCGCAGCAAATCACAGCTGTCTCAGATGCACCTTAACCCAGAGCGACCACGCCTGCTGACGGCCCACCAACATTCATGGCAACTGCAGATTACACAGAGCTTGTGAGCCGTCTGCGGCTTGTTCTCTGCTGTCTCACCTCACAAAATATGTTTGGATTCTGCCAAACTCTGGATAAGCCTCTTCAAACCATTTATTGCATGGATTGCAGAAAACAAGTTTGAAAACGAAGAGACTGAGAGAAAGAAGACCATGCAGGGGGCGCATGATATATTGGGTTGGTTTCCCAGCGCCTCGGATGGGCCTGCTCACTAAGCACCCGGTGACTGAGTGAATGCCGGCGCCATCCTACGGGAGGGATTCTTTCCAGCCGGCCATCGAGGAGGGTGGTCTAGAAGAAAAAGCAGGTGAGCAGGCCCTTGATGGTGTCAAAGGGACTTGAGGCTGCCCTTTGGGGGAATGCAAGGAAATGAGGGTCTTGTGAGAAATCCTGGAAGTCTGGCATAGGCTGGAGGGTTGGCTACGGTGGAGGAATAGCCCAGTGTGGGTAAGGAGGAGGGGTGCTTCTCAGGCCAGATCTTCCAAATGCTTCCTATTCCCTCTTATAAAGGGGGGGTGAAGCGAAGAAGCATCAGAGTGGAAGAAATGATCCGCGAATGAAAAAGACTACTGCTTTGGGGATTTTAAAAATTAAAATATGCGTAAAACACTGGTTCCCAACTAGGGCGCTTTTGCCCTTTAGGGGATATTTGTGGAAATGTCTGGAGATGAAGTTGGTTGTCGCACCTGGATGGGGGTGCTCCTAGAGCTAGCGGGTGAAACCCAGGGATGTTCTCACACATCCAGCAACGCACAGGACCAGCTCCTCCACAAGCACAGCCCAAAATATCCGTAGTGCTGAAGTCGAGAAAGCCTGGTGTACAAAACGGAGAGGCATGCTGGAGTGCAGAGAGCACTGGGCCGGGAGTCAGGGGCCCCAGAATTCGTCCCCTGCTGTGTGACCTCAAGAAAATAATTTCCCTTCCTCTGAGCTTGGATGGTAAGAAAGCTGAACCAAATGGTAGATTGAATCCAGCCCTGACATTCTACAGTTCAAAGATAAAATTTGGCTTTCATAAGGCTGCTTATGGACTATAAGAACAGGTCTAGCCAAAGGAAAGCTTTGCTCCAGCCCTTTTTCTCTCTTCTTCCCTCCTGCCTTCAGTCCCTCCCTTCTTTACATCAGCAAACAGTTACTGAACATCTACTATGTGCCAGGCATTGTCAGAGAGAGAGAGGGTGCTATGGACTGAATTGTCCCCCCACCGAATTCATATGTTGAAGCCCTACTCCACATAGGATGGTATTTGGAGATGGGGCCCTTGGGAAGTGAACAGATTTAGATGACGTCATGGAATGGGGCCCTCATGATCAGAATAGTGGCTTTATAAGAAGAGGAAGAGAGAGGGGATCAGTCGGTAGAGTATGCAACTCTTGATCTCAGGGTTGTGAGTTTGAGCCCCACATTGGGTATAGAGATTACTTACAAATAAAATCTTAAAAAAAAAAAAAGAAGAAGAAGAAGGAGAAGAAGAGAAAGAGAGAAAGACTGAGCTCTCTCTGCAGGTAAGGACACAGCGAGAAGGCAACCATCTGCAAGTTAGGAAGACAGCCCTTACCAGGGAACCAAACTGGCAGACACCTTGATCTTGGCCTGCCAGCCTCCAGAACAATGAAAAATAAATATCTATTGTTTAAGCCACCCTGTCTATGGTATTTTGTTATAGCAGCCTGAGCAGACCAATACAGATGGGTAAAAAATGGAAAGAGGTAAATGGGGGCACCTCCTCATTGAGCCTTAGGTCTAGAAGGAGGGAGAGATCACTAACAGATTCAGCCTGTTAGCCTCAGCACCGAGGGCAATTCCTAGTGATATAAATCAGCCAGAAAGAATATAAGTACATTTCTGCTCTTAAGAGACTGAGAAGAAATGTCAGGAAAAATTTAATAGAAATCCCTCCAAGATAAAGGCACATAATCTAGGAGGCAGCCCAGGGGAATAACCAGAGGTTTGACACAAACCGCAGGTCCACGCTCATCACCCAGCCCTGGTCCTCGGCACCTTATTTATGTTGATGTGCAGAGCAGGCCAGGGTCCAGCAGCTTTCACCGTCTCCAGTTCCAGCTTCTTTAGATGGGCGGCAGCTTCACTGAACAGGGCAGGCCGTCCTGGACTCAGTTCTACAAGTGGCCAGGGGGGAATGAATAAGGAAAGATAGACGTGATAAAAGATGCTTACCAGAGCCTGATCCCCAGCACCCTTCTGTCTGCCTTCTCCCTGCCCCCCGCCCTCCGAAATCCCTAGAATATGCACCAGCTGGTGGGCTGTGAGAACACCTAAGATCAAGGCTTCAAAGTCTAACTCCCCCATGTATGAGCTGGGTGGCCTTGGGCAAGTCACTCTATCTCTGAGCCTCTGAGCCATTTTAAAATGAAAATAGGGGCGCCTGGGTGGCTCAGTCATTAAGCATCTGCCTTCGGCTCAGGCCATGATCCCAGGGTCCTGGAATCGAGCCCCGCATCGGGCTCCCTGCTCCGCGGGAAGCCTGCTTCTCCCTCTCCCACTCCCCCTGCTTGTGTTCCCTCTCACTGTCTGTCAGATAAATAAATAAAATCCTAAAATAAATAAATAAATAATAAAATAAAAATAAAATGAAAATAAAACTACTTACCCTACAGGGTTGCTGTAAGGATTAGGGGAGGTCATTTACATACAAATGCATTATTAATGGCAAACACTATGCAAATTAGAAAGATGTGTGTTCAGGCTAACAGGCATATGAAGGTGCCCTTGAAAACCGTTTTGTTTCCAAAACTAAATTCATTGATTTTGATTTCTGTACTATTTTGGATTAGTTTGCCATCACTCCTTCCACTGGCTTGTATTTACCCATTAATACAGTGAAATATTCATTAATTATTAAATATTCATTATGTATTAAAGCTTGAACCAAGTTATCGTTTGCAATTGAGATTTGGGCAGCTGGAATAAAAAGATAGATGAGGCACAACTGTAGTCTAGTGGTGGAGACAGAGACATGTGCAGATATTAAACACAGAGACTTGTGCAGATATTAAAGGTTACTTAATTGCTACAGAGGCAAAAGGGAAGGCACTCCAAAGCCAGGAATCAGAAAGGCGTGTTGGAGAGTTTCACCAACGACAATATTTGAGTTGGTTCCTGAAGAAATGTGTGGGAGTTCACTAGGGTGGAGAAAAGCATTCCAGGCAGAGGGAATAGCAGGTGCAAAGGATAGCACTAGGAACAGAGCTCAGTAATTGGTGAGAGGAGAGTAGTTTCGTGTGTCTATACAGTGTAGTGAGGAGTCGGGGAAGGTTGGAGACCTTGGCGGGGGCCAGGCTGGGAAGGTCTCAGAAGTGTGGGCTTTATCTCAGGATAGTAAAACACCATTGAAAGGTCTTAAGGCATTTGGTCAGAGCTATCTGGTGAGAGGTCTCACTTTGGCATCTACAAGATGGAGACTGCATTGGAGGAGGTACCCCTTAGGGGGCTATTACAGTTATCCAGATACCAAAAGATGAGACATAGCCTAGCAGGGCAGTGTGGATAGTCAAGGGGATAGAGTTCTGATTCATCAACACCACATGAATGATGAATTTCCATTTCTGACTCAGCCAACCCAGAATTGTTCCCTGTGGTCTACAGCTAAAGTCTCATCAGCTCACCCTTTCATCACTGCATAGACGCATGAAATTCCTTGGCCATCAACTAGACACCCTCTACCCCATTTCATAGATGAGAAAACTGAAGGTCCAAGAGGGAACCATGGCTCAAGAGAAATTCTGAAGACCAGAATCCAAGTGTCTTGACTCCTGCCTCTAGCTCAGTGTTTTTGCACATCGTATGTGAAAAAGAACCAGTTCTTCCCCCTCTGGTGTGTCACAGATCAATTCTTTGGTAAAGCATAATAAAAGGGAGTTCCTAGAAAAATGAAATAATAGACATACAAGATCCAAGCCCATTTTTTATTGGTTTTAATGGATATAAAATCACTCTATCCTATTGCTAAAAAGGTTTCTAAGTGCCTACTCTCCAGGGGCGCCTGGGTGGCTCAGATGGCTAAGTGACTGCCTTGGGCTCGGGTCATGATCCCAGGGTCCTGGGACCGAGCCCCGCATTGGGCCCCACGTCAGGCTCCCTGCTCGACAGGGGGCCTGTTTCTCCCTCTCCCTCTGCCGCTGTCCCGCTCCCTCTCTGCCAAATAAGTGCCTACTCTCCATTTCCACACCTTCTCTTGGTGGGATCTGAAACAGAGTACACTGGTCCTCCCTGACATCACCTTGCTCTCAGAAGAGGGATCAGAAATGGGACAGAATAGGTTTTCCTGTAATTCAGAAAAGTGGAGATTCTAGCCTCCTGGCTCCCCTCCTCTTTCTATTACTTGAGCCAGTGGAAGTAGGAACTGCTAAGGAATGAGGCGGAGAGAGAATTGCCACGTTGGAATTAAATCGGAGTTTCCTGGGAAAGCTCCAGCTGAAATGCACAAGGCTCTTGTCTGCTCTAGCCCGGACCTGGTAACCCAGCGCTGACTTTACTTTTACGTGCTGCATGGAAAAGGTCTGTCTTGAGGATCTGGGGAAGCCGTCCACGCCCTGCAGCATCCCTCCCTCCCACCCTGCCCTCTCCACCCCTACTCACTTGTCAGGGATTTACTGCTGGAGTTTGGAGACCTGGAAGGCCCCTCCTTGTTCTCCAGAGTCAGCGAGAGGCCATAGTTTGGGTGGTGCTGGTGCTGGTGATGGTGGTGCCTGGCTGAGGCGCGGGTAGGGCCCCCGTTCTCCTCGATGCCGAAAGGCAGCCGGTCCGAGCTGCTGAGCCCTGGGGAAGGGAGCGGGTAGCTGTGGAGGGTGTCAAAGTCAGGATTTAGAAAAGTCAAGTGTCTTGATATTCCTGTGTGTACTTCAAAAGATGTTCTCTGACCATTAAAAACCAAGAGAAATCAGTTCAACAAACAGATCCGCGGGGTCATTGCAAAACAGGACCCCATGGTAACACGGCGCTCAAGGAAAAGGCAGAAAGGGGAAATTTGTATATATCAGAGACCTAAAACCCTAAGGAATTCTTATTCTGAAGTTAAATAACTTCTGTTCAAGAAAAGACGTCCCTTAAATGAGGGGAGGAAATAAAAAGCAATACTAGCAAATAATTGCTAGCCATCCCATGACAAGATCGTGACACAGAGAGAAGTCTTGGAGTCACTTTCTCTTGCTCTCAGTCACCCCACCGCACAGGAGACACCTGCTAAGGGTACTGCTATGATACCTTTAATTCCAATCATTCCCTCTGTTTTTATGAAAACTGCCCTTTTGGAAGTCCATGTCATCTCCCGTTGAGACTCCTAACTGCTCTTCCTGCCTCCACGCTCTCCTTCTGCCCACTGCCCACAAATCAGCAGCCAGAGTGCTCTTCCTGTCCACCCTGGTCGCCTCCTGGAGACTTCGTTTCGCTCAGGACGGTCTTGCATTGTGTACGTGTGTGTGTGAGGATGTGGAATAAGGTGTGACTTTGGCTTCTGAGGGTCACAGCCCAGCCTCACCCCTCCAACATGAGCTCCCCCATGCAGCCAGTAATGGGGGCAACAAAAAGTGAGCTGAGTTGAAGTTGAAAAGCCTGGGTTCCTGTCTTAGTTCTGCCCCAACCTTGTGTAGGAACCTTGGACAGTTGCTTTGGGCTTCAATTTCCTCCTCTGCAACAAGAGCTGGGCCAGGTGATTCTGTGTGCATTTCCAGGTCTGAAAAATCCTCCTTTTTTCCAACTATTATCTGGCACTTGCTCTCTCCCAAGCAGTGTACTAGCTATTTTACATAAACCATCCAATTTTATCTATGTAGAGACCTTTGCTTGGTACATAGTAGGTACTCCATATATTTTTGAAGAAAGGAAGGAAAAGAAGGCAGGAGGGAAGGAAGAAGGAAGGATTGATGAAGTTGTGGGTCTGGGATTTGACAACAAAGCCTGACATTTTTTTCCTGTCTCTCATATATGTTGAAAACAATATCTGTCCTAAGGAGGCACAGAGACTGGGGTCTCAGAAGAGAGAAAATTCCCTTTAGCCTAGGAGGCCTGGAGGGGCTGCCCAATTTAGGGCTCATCTTGAATTACCCTGAATGTGAGAATGAACACCCAAGAGGAAAGATGTCCTATAGCAGAGATCTGGTGTACATTTAGGGCTGGAGGTGGAGTTGGAAAGCTTTGAGTAAGACCTTCTGAGGAATGGCAAATAGTCACCATCTCCTATTCCAGCTTCAAGTGATTCTCACCCTTTGCTTGGAAAGCAAGATTGAGGAGGATTCTGAGGTTGTGCCCAACTCAGGAGGAAAGAATGCTTGATTGATTAGTGATGTCTGCCATGGACTTGGACTAGAGCATTGGTATCATGTACTCGCCTTTCCAAGTAAGTGTGTGATTTTTTATTTCAAGGAAACCCAGAGTGAAAAGCTAAACAGGGAAATAAATATATATGTAGGGAGTGATAAATTGCATTTAATAACATGTCAAATAAAATATGCATGTGTGATTTTCCTTTCACAGCTACTTATGGGGAAAACTGAGCAAGACAAATGGGAAGAGAAATAGATGAGGGTCAAAGAAGCGGCCTGAATCATGTCAGGGTAAGGGCCTCTAGAAAAGCAAAGGTTTCTAAGCAGTAGTGGGAGGACCTGGGAGCTCCCTCAGTTCCTTCATGGGAGGGACCACCCTCCCAGAGACCCTAATTCATGGAGTTTTGTAGGGTTGTGGGTCTGTTAAGGAAATCATTGCTCCTGGCTTCACAGCCTCATGGATTCTTCCCTGCAGAACCCCAGGAAGGGCCGTTCATATCGATAGACTATGATGTAAAGGGCATCCACTAGAGTTGTGCATCTGTCCTCTTCCCAGGGACCTCAGAGAAAGTCAAGCCCACCCAGAGGGTCCAGCAGCACTCAGCAGCCCCAGAGCCTTGGGACCAGTGCTTAAAGTTCAGTAAATGAGACCAGCTCTGTGCTCATGGTCAAGAGAGGCTGAGGTTCATGAGCTTCTGGCATTCTGGAAAGAAGGTCACAAGTCCTGGTTTTCAGAGGGTGGCGGAGGAGGGCTATGTAGGCTTTAGCCTCTGCTTCCATGGGCCAGCAGCTGAGATGAAATCTGGTGCAGAAGAGGGCTGGCTGACTGTGTGCCCAGCACTATGCGAGGCACTTTAGTATTTAACTTTTGCTATTACCCTGCATGGAAGCTGCTGATGCCCTGTGTTACACTGGGGCTTGGCGAAGGGGAGCAACGTGCCCTGTTAGTAAACATGAGTGAGAAATTGCATCAGATCTAATTTCTTCTCTTCCCTTTTTTCAGGGGAAGCCCCCACTCTCATTCTACTTCCAACCCTAGAGAAGTTAGTGCTCTATTGGCGGGGGCTATGTCATACAGGACTTTTTTGACTATATTAGGGGTGGGCATAGCTCTGCAGACACGGGGAGGGTGGGGGACTCTTACAGCCCTGCCTAATCCCACCAGAGCCACTTCCCTCTGTGACCGTGGGACCCCCAGCACACTCAATCAAAATGTGTTGCATACTGAATGATGGGATAATTATTTAAAATGTTATAATATTATAATAATATCAATAACATATTCATTATTATGGTATTATAGTAATTAGTACAATATTAATAATATTACTATACCATTACTTATTAAATATTATAATTAGCACAATAATTATTCAGAATAATCCTCCAGAATCCACTGCCAGAACTATGACCAGGGCAGGGCAGGAACTGGGGAGGGTCTTGAGCTGGAACACACAATTCATGGGGCTTTCTCTCAAAAATAAGGCCAGGAATGATGACGGTGCTCTCAGAAGCCAGCGGTACCATACACTCTACAGCTCAGCCAAGTTCTGGGTGACACGGGCTTCTGAGGGCAGCTCTGGGGATATAATCCTGGATAAGAAATCACAGAATTATAGAAATGGAGACCCTCCACTTGGTGGTTTTACACCCCAGACGAATATTAAAATCACCAGGGGAACTCCCACATACTGCTGGTGGGAATGCAAAATGGTACAGCTGCTTTGGGAAAACACCTGGCAGTTTCTCAAAAAAGTTAAACACAGAGTTACCATAGGACCCAGCAATTCCACTCCTAGGGATATACCCAAGAGAAATGAAAACATGCCCACACAAAAACCTGTCCATGAATAATCATAGCAGCATTAATCATAATGGCCAAAGGTAGAAACCACCCAAATGTCCATCAATTGATGAATGGATAAATAAAATGTGGTATAGCCAAACAGTGAAATATTATTCAGTCATGAATTGGGATGAAATATTAATCCATGCTAGGACTTAAAGGAACCTTGGAAAGTGTCATGCTGAGTGAAAGAAGCCAGACACAAAAGGCCACATGTTGCATGATTCCATCTATAGGAAATGTTCAGAATAGTCAAGACCATAGAGACAGAAAGTAGATTCGTGGTCACCTAAGCCTGGGGAGGATGGGGGGAAACAGCAAGTGACTACTAATGACACAGGGTCTCTTTAGGGGTGGCGGAAAGGTTCTAAAATTAGATTGTAGTGATGGCTGTAAACCTTTGTGAAAATGCTAAAAACCATCGAACTGTACAATTTAGATTGGTGAACTTATACCTTTATAAAATTGATTTTGAAAAATATCCATGTCTAGCCCCTACCCCAGACCAGTGATGTCACCATCGATCTCTAAGTCCAGTGGGCAGCCAGGGCTGAGGTTGCCCTAGTCCAACCTCTCCATTTTGCAGATGGGGAAGTGGGGCTCACTGGGGGAATGAGGTGACCGGGTCATACCGTGGGTAACTGGCTGAGCCTGGGACACCATCCAGGACTACTGCCTCTCTGCTTGCTGCCCATCTGCTACATCTTCCCATCTGTCTTGGCTTCTATTTCAGGCAGCAAATGCACTCATCGGGAAAATCCTAAGACCTCCTCAGAACCTCACTGCCTGAGACATCCTTGTGTACACATCTTGCCTTCCCAACGTCACAGTGAGCTCTGGAGGCACAGAGACGGTTTAGGTCACGTGTTTTCACACCCTCCACGGTGCTGAACACACAGCAGGTGTTCAACCAATACTGGTCAGATTGAAAAGAAAATTAGGTATCAATGCACTCAATAAATATTTAAGTGTCAACTCTTGTGCCTGCCATGGTGGTAGGCACGAGACTGAGAAGACAAGGGAGAGGTTGTCCTTGCCCTCAAGGAATTCACTGCTGAGTAACAAGTCCAAGGCAGTGTGGCAGGTGCTTTGATAAGGCTTACGGGAGGAGGGGCAGCTCATGTAGCCTGGGGAAGAGCCAACAGGGAAGAAGAGCTTATGTGCATATTGTAAGGGGAAGTTCTCACTTTTTTTTTCTGAAATGAAGAGCCAGTTGTCCCAACAACACCAAGGGAGTAATTCAGCCTTGTCCCACTAACCTGAAAGGCCATCTTCTGCATGTGCCAGTCATTTTTCTGAGCTCTCAGATCCCTGCTCTGCTCTGCCCTGACCTGCTGTGTTTCCAAGGAAATACATTTCTCAGGCTCCCGGCCCTTTGGCTTTCATGTAGGCTTGGCCAGTGGGAGGCACTGGCAGAGCCTGGAAGGTGCGAAAAGGAGAGAAGTCAAGGTGTTTCTTCCCCATCTCTTTCTGCCTCAGGTGATGTTTCCAGCAGGAGCTGTGAGTGCCCTGTGGCCCCAGCACCTGGGCATTGGAACCCTGCCACTTCCCTTTGTCCCTCTGTCCCTCCAGCTCTAGTTCTAGTGGTGCCAATCTCTGGGTTGCCTCACTGTTCTAATTTAGCTTCCTAGTTCTTCATCCCTTGTGTAACCAATTCCCCTGATTGCCTGTGACTGATACACGATATCCACCATGGGTGCTAGGTAGTTTTCCCATAAACATCTTTGCCATACACATCTCTGCTGCAAGAATTTCCATCCCATTTTCACTGCATATCTAATTGGCTGTGAGAGAATTCTGCTGTAAAATATAAAACAACTGGCTGACAGTTTGGTTTCATTTCTCCATTGGCAAAGTTCCCATTTTTCCATCAGATAAATCTTAGCTAGCCCTCATAACGGTCTATACAGAGATGGGTAGATGTGGTGGTCTTAAATTAGTGGATGATAACTACATATATCAACTTGATAGAAAATACGGTGATAAAACTTACTGGATGTGTGAAAGAAGACAGTGTAAAGCCAGACCGCACACTATACCATGCTAGAAAATAACACATCCGTTGCAATGTTATTAATAAAGCTCAGTTACAAACGCATTACAGCCTCAGCATTTCTTCCACTTTTCCCATAGAACTTTGGAACATCTAGCAACAGTCACGTGACAACATGCCAAGAACAAACAACAGTGTAGAAGGCTTTTAGGAAACAATGCAACGCTCAGCTGTAAATATATATCCTAGCACTTGGAAAATGATACCTCTGTTAATGAAGGAAGAAATCTTAGGGACAGAAGTAAAAGTGCAATGCCGAATGACAAGACGGATCAGTAAGCACCCCCCCCCCGAAAAAAAAAAAAATATATATATATAATACTCTGAACAGAAGACTTTGAAGACAAGCACGTAAGTACAACCTACAAAATAAAATCAGTTATTTGCGCAGTGTTGCCATGACTCTATGCTATACATTTTTGATGTATTCAAATATTTTGTATTTTGCAATAAAGTCTTTTAAACTTTGTTATTCAATTTTTTTTTGTTATTCAATTTTTCATGTTCCACATGTCTTTTTAAATGAATGTCCCTCTTTTATTTATCCACGATTTTATCTTTTAGGGCAAAATTACCTTACAGCCAAGTCATTACATAGAGAAAATATTTGCAGTGAAAATGCTTGTGTCAGAGATGCTTATGGTGAAAATACTGGATAATGTATTTATGTCTGTTTCTGGATTTTTCCTATTTTTATTGATCTATTTATCTATTACTCAACCAGCACTAGATTGTCTTAATTACTTTTGTTTTAATATATATATTTTAAATATCTGACAGGACAAATCCTGTTCCCTTTCCCACATCATTGTTCTTCTTTTGTTTTTTTCTTGACTATTGTTATGCACTTACTCTTTCAGATTATTTTACAACTCAAGTTACGACCAAAAAAATCCCATTGGAATTCTGATTTGGAGCATTAAATATTACGGATTTGAGAGAATGTATTCGTAAGGAATAGGATACTTTTCACCATTTATTCAGATCTTTTTAAATGTCCTTCAGTTAGAATTTTTGACTTTTCCACAAAGGTAAACAACATATATTATTACCTTAATTCCTAGATGTATTTCAGTTTTGTCACAATTGAAAAATAAGATTTCACTTATTTATCACATTTCCTCTAATTAATTTTTTACTACTAGATACACAAAATTATTGACAGGATATTTCTGCCTCTGGCCACTTTGCTAACCTCTCATTAACTGTAATTCATTTGTATTTTAGATAATCATATAAATTTTGTTTCTTCTTTTCTGGTATTTATTGCTTATTTTGTTTTCTTGGCTTATTGCATTGGTAAGGCCTCCAGAATGAAGTTGAATATTAACAGTCATTCTTATTTCTGAAGTGTGCAAATTTATCTAGTGTTTCAACATTAAACTTTGGTTTCTGACACATTCTCCTTAACCAGGTTAGAGACAGTCCTTTTACTCTCAGCCTACTAAGAATCTTGAAACATTAGCACCACTTATTCTGAGCTAATCAATGCTATTCCTAAGTGAACACTACTTCCTTAACTAAGTGCTTAAAAAAGATTTGTTTTCGATATCTCCATCAAGCTTATCAGTCCAGTTTTTAAAATTCATTTTTCAAGAAACTGTATGACATTTCCCTGTCTATTCTGGCATTTCCCGAGACTCCGTAGTTTTTCAAAGCATTGTGATGCTGACTCAGCAATGACATATACAAATTCTCTCATTATTCCCCATGGCCATTTTTCTAAGCCCGAAGGCTTGAACTAATTGCAAAAGAACAAAGTATTTCCCGACTATTCTCTCATCAGACTTCAGTTTCTTTCTCTTTGTTCTTTTCACCCTCAGCAATTAGTATTGTGCCTGGTTTCCTAATTGAAAAGGAGAAAAGCAAAACAGACGTTGAGCAGTGTTTCTTCTGTCCTGTTAATCTCATATACCATCCTCAGGAATGGCTATCACAGATTACTTAAAAACAAAATCTTAAAAAGAACAGCTGTCATTAAATTATTCATCTTTTTGCTCCAACTAAACCACACATCTACAAAAATTTAAAAGTCCTTTTTTTTTTTTTAAGATTTTATTTATTTATTTGAGAGAGAGAATGAGATAGAGAGAGCATGAGAGGGGGGAGGGTCAGAGGGAGAAGCAGACTCCCTGCTGAGCAGGGAGCCCGATGCGGGACTCGATCCCAGGACTCCAGGATCATGACCTGAGCCGAAGGCAGTCACTTAACCAACTGAGCCACCCAGGCGCCCCTAAAAGTCCTTTTAAAAAAAAAGGTCTATACCCCTTCGTTTTTTGTATGTTCCACCTTCCTTCTATTTAAAATACTGTTTTAAATTGTGGATCCCTAAAAGCCTTTCTCTTTCAGATGATCTATGATATATTCATAGCCCACATGAAAACTATCCCCTTTTAGACCCATCTTCTCTTTGACATGAAGGATTAAATCCTGAGCTCCACTCATTTTGTATTAACAATTTCAAGACATAAGAGTCATTTTTTCCCCAAGGATCTTGCCACTCACACATTTCCAACCTAGTCTTCCTTGTTGACCAGAATTAATGACAGTAATACGGGCGGTGTTTCTTCTGCCTTCCAAATAACTACGTAATCAGGCAGGAAGGCCAAGAAATCAACAGATGTTCTGCTTTTAATGAAATGCCAGTGTCTGGATGGCCAAGAAATCCCCCATAGGTATTGTGCCAGCTCAAAGTCTCTCCTAGGAAAACAGAGTGAGTAGCCTCTATCCAAAGTCCTCTAGCAAGGCATGGCCTGGACTCAGAGTTACTCTTTTATCTGTTCATGGCACCTGTCTTAACTCCACAGCAGGGGTCCCCGAGGCAGGAACAGCTTCTAGACAGCCCACACAGCATACAAGCTCTCTAAACACCTTCTAGAGGAGTCTGGTTGGGGCAAACTGGCTCCTGTTTCACTTTTGGCCTAAGTGGGGACAATTCCACATTCCTAACTGGAGCTAAAGCATCAGGGAGACATCGACAAACATCTCAGCAGAGCTTCCCAACAAATGGACTTTGGATGAGTTGCAGCTCACAGTCTTATCTGCTTACCCCAGTGTGTTATACAAATATGTCATTTCTATGTGTGCCAAGGACAAGAAGAAGTTTCCACTCGTCCATATCCTGTCCATTAGCCTGAACTGTGGCTCTCCAAATTGGGACTCTTAGCAGAATCTCCTCAATTACTGTGTTTTTACAGCAGATGGTGTCAGCCAGAATCATGCTTCCTGGCTGAACACTGGTGCATTAATCATGCTCTCTAAATACTCAGAGAGGAAAAAACTCAAAAGCTAACGTTTTTGCTTGCCCAGCACTGTGCCATCTATTAACTTATTTAATCCTCTAACAACCATTTGAAGAAGGGACAATTATTATTATCCATATTTTACAGGTGAGGAAATGGTAATAGAGAGACTACTTAACTTTCCCAGAGTCACACAGGTGGTAAATGGCAGAGCTGGGATTTGAACCCAGGCAACCTGACTCAAGAGCCCAGTGCTCTCTAAAGCGATGATCGACTGCCTTGCCAGGTGGATGAAAGGAGCATTACAATGACATTAAAAGAACACTGGACTGGTGGGCACTTAGCTTTGTTTCGCTACCGCTTAACTATGTGACCTCAGGTAACGCATTTCACTTATCAGGGCCCCAGACACTGCATTTTTGGACAAACATTTATTACTTATTTATATGCCAGGAACTACAGCTCAATGAAATAATTTGATCTGTGCCATGTCCAACTGAGAGATGGGAGAAGGTGCATTTACTCATCATGGTTTCCAGGATACCTGTCACTTACTTCAATTTTAATTTAGTAGAGACTGAACAGAGTGGGTCATTAGACTAACACATTGCTACAAGTTCTTATTAAATTCAGTGCAAGCAAGCATACTATTTGGCCATAAGTAGAGAGTATATTTGAAAAACTGCACCTTTTTCATAATGGGTTTGAGAAGAAATTGTTACCAACATCTTAGAAATGTGACACATTATGAATGTTAAGTTTGTTAACTAGGGATGATTTCTTACAGTAACTTAGTGGTTTTATTATTATTATTTTTTTAAGTGACTAGAGAGAAAAGATGAACTGACCTCATTTTCCTCTTGTCTGAAAAGGTCAGAATTATATTTTTTGGCATGGTTTAGATTCCTTTATATAGACTAACTGGCAGATGGGAATTTTCTCAATTTGTATTTCTTTCAAGCCATCTTCCAAGCAATCAATCTGGAACTAATTCTACTGTTAGCACAGGTAATGTCTGAGTCCATAAGATTGGTAGCTGTCATTTTGATTAGTTTGTTAACTGCCTACAGCCAAAGGCAGCGTCTTCTTCAACATCAATCCCCAGTGCCTTTTATGGTACTTGGCACAGCGACAGTAAATATTTGTTGAGTAAATGTTGTAGTGCATTAAATTTTAATTCTCCTTAGGTAATTTACCAAGTGTCTATTCATAAAAGCTTCACTTTGGTCAGGAGCTCCTCAGTGGTTCCTAACATTAAATGGCCTCTGTAAAACTAAAATATTCCACATCTATGGAGCGATGAGAGCCTTTTCACGTTTCCTGGTGGTTGCATCTCTGTCCTGCGTGAGATAGAGTAGGATACGTGCCCCCGTCTTTAAGTCTGGAATTTTCCTTTGGCGAACCTGGTATCAAATGGTTTCAGTGAATGGCTGTAAGTGGGTAAGCAGGCCTTGACAAATTTTCTGCTAGAAAATCCATTTTAACTTAATGTGATTCTTACTAAGTTTATAATGTCTCTGTGATTGTTGGGAGGCATGGAGAAGCTGTGAGGAAGGGCTTTAGAAACTTTGTGGTGAAATCTAGGATTTTAGCAATTCCGGATCAATTTCAGGATCTGAGCCCAAAGAATAAATATTTCATGGGTTCATTTTTGCACAGAGGCTCATGCTAAAGCATTTATTCAATCTCTTTCCTGCCTTAAAAAAAATACTGACACAAATATAGTTTTCTTTTACAGCATTCACTTGTAATAAATCTGACAGCGCTTTCCCTTCTTGGTTTCCTAGGGATTTTTTTGGCCTCTCATTTCTGCATTCCGATGCCCACTTTTTGCTTTAAATGAAGATTTTTGTCTTTCAGGTGGATAATGGTATTAACCGTTAACTCGCCCCTCACCACTGCTTTAAATGCATCCCCAAACAGTATCATATGGGAGGCCTCAAGGAACAGCAAGACAAAAAAATGATCACCACGAACGTGTAGCTACTAGCTGTGCAGAATAAGGTCCAAGGACCCAGTCTTTGCACCAGAAAAGAGCCATGGCTGACTTGGGCATGAGCTGAGTGTTATTCTTCCACTCTGCAGACACCATCCAACTCACCAGGATGAATGGAATTAAACTATTATTCATTCCAGAATGAAGTTCAAGCTAGACGAAGAAAATGCATGCCCTGTTAAGGGCAGGTTTTAGACACTCTAATTGCACAAGATACCAGTATGAGCAGGAGATGGAGCTGAACACTGGGTATGTGTTCCTGAGGTGATACAGATGAGGATTCATCTATTTTGGTTTTTGTGTTTTAAAATCTCCTCAAATGATCCTTTCTCTGTTCCACAATTCTTGTAGGTTTTCCAGAAGCTTCTCTCGCAAACATCCTTAGTTAGCCTCTGAGGCTATACACTGGGCATAATTTTAAGGGCCCGTTTAATTGCCTTGAATATAGATATAGCATCCATTATTCAGCCGTGGAATGCAGCTGACGGAGCCGTAAGCATGGCAACACCTCTTGCTTTTGAGGTTTCCGCTGCAGAAAGTGATGTTTAAGCCATTCACAATTCAGGAGGGGATGATTAGGTAGGTTCTGTGGCTTTCTTACAACACCAGCCTACGGGGATGTTCCTCTAATTATTCTAACCCTGTTTAGCGGACCGCCCAGACTACAGCGGTTTGGGTATTTTAAATTCTGTAGCCTTTCCTCCAATAAAACTGAGGGCAAGTAATGGGGTACAGTGGGATTTTATACCTGATAAATTAGGACTTTGTGACTACAAGTAAATCCTTGCTTCCCTGGTCAGTGCACCAGGGAAATTCACAATGTCTGAGTGGGTGTTTAAGAAGCTGGAGCGAGGGCGCCTGGGTGGCTCAGTTGGTTAAGCGACTGCCTTCGGCTCAGGTCATGATCCTGGAGTCCCGGGATCGAGTCCCGCATCGGGCTCCCTGCTCGGCAGGGAGTCTGCTTCTCCCTCTGACCCTCCCCCCTCTCATGTACTCGCTCTCTCTCATTCTCTCTCTCAAATAAATAAATAAAATCTTTAAAAAAAAAAAGAAGCTGGAGTGGAAAGTTCTCCAACAAACTCCCAAACAGGAAAGGAAGGATGGGTGTTAGAAATCAAGTTCTTTACTCTGGCTATTTTGATGCTGTCCGTATTCTTCCTTCGGGTCTCCAGGGCATCGGATCGTGCTGATTGTTACCTGAGCTTCTGGAAATCTGCTTCCAAAAAATGTCTGGTAAATATCAACTCCTCCCATCCTTCCCTTCCTCTGCTATTAAAAAGGCTACAATGGCATGATTAATTTTACTTCATCAGTCTGGTCTTTAATAAAGAGCATGGAGTAAGAGCGGAGGTTCCAGACGGTTCAGAGAAAACAAATAACAAACGGTGTTCAGAAAGATGCAACGGTGTACAACCTTGCTTCTAGAGAAATACAATTAAAACGGAAATTCTGATTTTTACCCATCAGACTAACAAAGGTTTAAAAGACTTAGTTAAGGCTATGAGCTTGCTCCCTGTGGGATCGGAGGCCCTGTCAAATCCCTGGTGGGGTGGGAGGCCCGGGGGAGAAAAGTGTAATCAGGTAGAATATCTTTAGAGTGAAATTTCATTAGGTAATGTCCAAATTAAGTATGCACATACCTTTTTAGCCAGAGCTCCTATTCCCAGGGAGTTTATCTACAGATGAATTTACTCAAGTGCATAAACAACGTAGAAGGACGGCAGGAAAATTGTAATTTTCGAGATTTGGGGCAGCCTAAATGACCACCGATACTGACTGGGTAAATACATACACATGCTTGTTTATATGTGGAACAGCTCTAGATTGACACGATGAAACGCTAGCAATGTTTGCCTCTGGGGAGAATTAGGGAACTAGGGAATAAAAAGGTGGAAAGGAAAAGTAACTTTTTTGACATTTTTGTCTGGATTTTTACCACTGTATTACCTACTAAAATAAGTGAAAAAGCACAGCAGTTCCCTTTATTACTGATTTTCTACTTAGTCTCCTAGTTGTTAAAAGCTTCCTCTGCTTTGTGGAAGATGAAATCCTAAGCTAGACAAGTTGGGAACGGAGCATATGCTGTTTCAGTTCTCCCAACTTTTGGGTCCCCATTGTACCCACAGAATGCATTCTCAGTGGTCTCACCAGTTCCTTCTTCCTCCAGTTTTGCCGTCAGCAGATGGGAAAGCATTGTCCACATTCCACCTGGACAGTTAGCCCCTCGTATTCTCAGACAGGAATATCATCTTTCTTTCTTTTTATCCCATCTCAAAAGATCCCCACGGCGTTTCTGCTCTTTGCTTGTTAGAGTTTCGGAGATGTGTCTTTAGGTATTGTGTTAACTCTCTTCCATCTGATCTTTCTCTTGGAGCCAAGCACCCCTTTCTATTGCTAAACTTAGACCATACACCTCAAGCCAGCAACCTTTAACATAGACCATTCCTTGACTACAACTTTGAACTTCTTTGACCTCTCACCACGTGGACTGCTAAGGCCTTAAATCTCAAAAACCACCAAAAACTGCTGCCAACCAGCATCGAACATGGTGCAAAACACCTTCCATACATAATGTCCTTTAATTCCATTCGGGGACGAGGAAAAGGAGGCACAGAGAAGAAACTGGACAAAGGTCACATGGCAGTAAGTGGCAAAGTTGGGATTCAAAGCGTGCAAGACTCCAGAGCATGAACATTTCACCTCGTGGGAAAACTGCAGGGCTCTTGCCCCCAACAAAATCAACACTCCACACCGGACCTGCAGTCTCTCTCATCAGCGGGCAATATCCTGCCATTTTGCTTCTGCAAGCTTCTGCTTCTTCCCCACGATGGGTTCTCATCTTGGCATGGGTCCTTATGCTGGAGTGTCCAGGTCATCTTCTTCAGTGGATACAGTTCTCTAGCCCCTTGCTTCCGACTTGAGAGCAGAACAATGACAGATTCAGTCTGACAGACTTGGGAGAGGGGGCTCATGATGAAATTAAAGCCACGTAAAGAAACCCTAGAATTTTTGCATTCTTCTGCTTCACTATGAACCTAAGCAAGTGCAAAACTATGCTGAGTAGACATATCTAGCTACTTATTATGATGTATCCATTTACTTTTTGATATCATGCCTACTTAAAAAAAAAAAAAGAGTTGGCCTCTAAATTAATTAAAATTGAACCATAAAACAAGGGCAAACCAGATAGGTAGCTGTGCTTTTCCAAGGGGAGGTCCTACACTTGTCCATCACGGACTCGCCTGGAGACTTCAAATGAAGGTTCCTTAGGTCTCACCATCCCCATGGCATTATCCCCTAGTTAAATAGAGCCTTAAATAGAGCCTAGCAATTTCCATTTTTAATAAGCTGTCCAAGTAATTCTTGGGCTCCCTAATTTTGGGGAAGTTGGCCAATTTGCAGAATTAAGATTTCTTTTGCTGAGGCTCAGCTGAATGTCAATTTCACATTAGTTTCACCTTTTAGATACCCCTGGGTCTTCTTAAAAATGTGCTATTTTTCATGTGCAAAGGGACTCTTTCCTTAACAGCAGTTTGTGTTCTCCCTCTCTCTGCCCCGTTATGCCTTGCCTCCGCATTTGTCGGTTGCCTCCTGGAGGGAAATAGCACAGGGAAATCATCCTTAAGCCTATTTAGGGTATTTACCTGGTCCTTTTGGAAGATTCAGTACAGTCAGGGAATTGACTTAGAGCCGAGTTTGGGGAATATTGATCCAAAGGATCAATATGGCTGCTCGGGGAGTTCTTTGATGAGCTCAGATCTTAAAGGACTAGTTAAAAGCTAGAAACTCAAGGGCAATAAAAAGGATCTATTATTAGTTGTGTTCAGACCAGGACCCAGGAGGCTGGAGTTACTGACCTGGAAGGAGGGGGCCATATTAACGGGAAAAAAAAAAAAAAAAAAAAAAAAAGGCAGTACTCCCACACTGTCCAATTCCTTCATCTTTGCTGTTAAGGAGAACCATTTTCAGTGGAAATGGTAGACCAAGAAATGAAACAGGCAAGAGGTTTTTGAAGGTCAAGATAATCACCTGGCATAATTTCAAGTCTTTCAGTCCGTATGAATTACATCAATCTGACCACACTGTCAGTTCACTGTTTGATATTCTGAGGGAACCACAGAAAAATAAGAGATGATCCAAGACCGGTAAGTACCGGGGAGTTTCAAAAATGCAAAAAGCTAGTTCTGTTAATTATGGAGTCTCGAGCTTGGCTGTGCAGGCAGGTAATAACTCCAGAAGAAATGACTAGTTTGGGAACTCTGGGTATGGAAGCAGTGGATCGCCTCAAATAAGGAGTGGTTCACTAAGAAGAAAATAATGCTCAATCTCTGCTCCTTTGTAAAGGGGGTTATTGAATGAATGCAGGTTCTAGATTGCAGGAGGAGGGGTGGTAAGGTGTTAGGGGTTACTGGACCCCTGGGAAGGGTAACAGGGTTACTAGCTCACTGGTGATGGACAAGGTCAGTAGGCCACTGGTGTGCAGGGATAGGGACGCTGGTGGTGGTGAGTGGCTTTCTAGTTAGTATCCAGATCTCGGGGTAGTGAACTCTTCTACATAATCTAGTAATAGTCTCATGGAGATATATATATATATATATAGATCGACAGGGTCCCAAATGGTGAGATGGTTGTCGGTGAGAAACATCAGAGCTCAGGGGCTGAGAACACGGGCTGGGAGTCAGAACTGCCCGTGTGACGATGTGCAAGCTGCTTAGTTAAACCCGAAGCCTGAGCTTCCCCATGTGAGCAAAGAGGACGCCCCCCACCACACAGAGCGGCCGGGAAGATCAGGTGAAGTGACATGCGCAGTGCTGGGAGCACACATCTGGCTAACAGTCCCTGCATGTTACTGCGGATCTATGTCGACCTACTGGGGTTTCCAGCAGCTCTCCAGTATCATCTGCCCTGTAGTAACAACGCATATCATGACACTGACGCTTCGAATGAGAACACCGCAGACACACCGGGTCATATTCAGAAGATGAAGCTGAAGCCAGAACATAGCTGATGGTCAATGTCCTATTCAAAAGGCAACGCCCTAGACTAGGTACAGCTGTTCAGATACCTTCAGACCAGCTGAGAGATGACGTACTTCCTGTTATCTCGCTAGACATTTCTTTCTTTTTTTTTTTTTTAAAGATTTTATTTATTCATTTGACAGAGAGAGAGCATAAACAGAGGGAGAGGCAGAGGGAGAAGAAGCAGGCTCCCCACTGAGCAGGGAGCCTGACGCAGGGCTCGATCATGACTTGAGCCAAAGGTAGACACTTAACTGACTGAGCCACCCAGGCGCCCCTGGTTAGACATCTCTGTTAGAATGAATGTGGAGTCACTCATTTGCTGAACAGACATTCACGGAGCACCTGCTATCTATCAGGCACTGGGGAACAAAGGCAGATACGGGACAAAGTTCATACTTAAGGAGCGTGCAGGTTCCAGGATGAGATGAACAAAAGAGGCAGTTTTAATGTAAAGTAGTGAATGAAATGTTGATACAGCAGGGCTGAGGGGCAGGCACAGAGCAGAACACAGAAACTGACCCAGTTTGCAGAGATGGGGGTGGTAGGAGTCCTGGGGAGAAGACCACGTCTGAGCAGAGGCATAAGGGGTGAGCAAGAGTTGGGCAAAGGGGATGGGAGTCAGAGCATTCTGGGCAGAAGGAACAGTGTTTGCAAAGCAAAGACAGGAGCAACAGCAGAATATGGTGCACGCCGGAATGACAAGCAGCTTGGTGGTGTAGAAATTTAAACAGGAGGGTAAGAAATGGGGCAAAATAGGCTAGAGCAATAGAACGGAAGCAGACAGCAAAGGGATTCCATAGAGAAGGCCTTGGACCTCACCCTACGGGTGCTGGAGAACCCCGGCAGATGTCGATCATCAGAATGACTGTGAGGACAATGAGCTCTGCAGGAGCCTGGAGTCAAGGAGACCAGGAAGAGCACCCCTGAGGCAGAAAGAAGATGCCGCTCCAAGGTCAGGGTTGACAAGGTCGGGAGCTGAGCAGGCCTGGGGACTGCCTGGATGTGGGGGGGCAATAGGGGGAAGAGCTACGGATGGAGTGTGCATACATTCTTCTTGCGGGTAGAGAATCAGGTGGAAGTCTCTTCTTTGTTCTCCAGGAAAAGATGATGAATTTGCTTTCTGACATGAGTTTGAGGTGTACATGGGATACATGGGTTGAAATGTCAGTCTAAAAACTCACAGGAGCAGTGGGAGTAGTCTGGGTTAGCGATAATGACTTCATGGTCAACAGCCATAAAATGGTGCCAGAAGAAGGCCCAGGATCAACTGTGATGGTGAGAAAGGCAGCGGGCAGAGGAAGGACCCCTGGAAAACACCAACATTTAATAGGAAGACGGAAGGATGAGGCTGTTAAAAAGACTGAGGAAAAAGTCAAAGAGCTAGAGAGCCAGATGTCACAGAAACCAAGTGCACAGAGTTTCAAGAAGCCATGAATGAGTGACCACCACCATCAAATGCAGTAGAGAGAGGCCCACTAAGCTGAGGGATGAAAAGTGGACACGTCATTTAACATCTTGGAGGACATAAGTATGCATCCTGTTCGACTCCTTGGTTGCAGATGACTGAATCCACTCAAGTTATTTTAAACAGAAAGGTATTTATTAGAGGGTATCCATGTATATACACTCTCCAGGAGGCCACAGACACAGGCTTGGACGTCTTTCCACCAGGAACAGCAACAGCAGCTGGGACAAACACCCACCTGCAGCACAGGATGGTAATGGGGGAAACCTACTCTGCCACCACTTCACTCTGCTCAGCCCCTGTGACCAGTGACTAGAACCTTCACCACAGATGCACCAGATGAAGAAAAGCTTCAGCCAGGGTGCCTACCACAGCCACTCTTCCCCAGAGTAGCTTCATTCTAAGATGAACTTGCTCCATCTCACCTAACTGAATGCTCACCTTCAGACTTCCAAAAGCTCACTGTCCCGTTATCTAGGTCATCCGCAAACGATACTTCTGCGCAACATAAAATGAAGATGGGAGTCCAAAAAAGCAAGAATAATCTTTATTCCTTGGAAACACATTGGTAAAAATGTATCAGTAAGATTAAAAGTTTCGGAACACATTTATTTGTATGCAGCACAAACACTGAGGATCAAAACATCTGCTAAAACAGAAAACACCTGTAAACAGATATCTTAGGAAAAGTTTATAGGTGACTGACTCTACTGTGCAGGGCGTGTAGCTGAGTCCCTCCCTCTGGACAGATTTTTGTGGCAACCAAAAATAGATCAGATTTTAGCAATAAAATATCTCAAGAGATGTCACTACATTTTTTAAAAAATGGGCCAAATTACAATTACACATATGGAAATGGCGTTTAAGAATTGTTTTCACAAAAATACTAGCGAAAAATATCTCAAGTCTATCAAGAGAAAAAAAATGTTTGCCTCGTGGCTCGAAATGGGGGGAAATAAATATTTCAGTACAAGTTCTACCCTCAAACACAACACACTGATTAGCTGGAACTACGAAATGACTGCATGACACCCACCCCATCCTATTCTATGGGATGCTTTGGCACAACTTTATTAAAATCCTATATACTTTAATTTGAGCCATAAATGGATCTTGGATTGCATGTTACTTTTTTAAAGAGTGAAGTCCAAGCCTCAAGTTCTATAAATTCTGACAGTGTATTCATAATCATGTCTTCTGAAATCACGCAAGTTAGCAGCACCAATCAATAATTTAAAAAATCATTCTCGTACTTGAGCAAACGGATGCAATGCAATTTGTGATTAGTAAATCTGCTAAGATTCAAAGTGGCCAGACTGCTTTAAGATAGGAAATTCAGAGCCTCCCCATACACATGTCCCACCTACCCAGTTATATACTTTATTCAGCTTCTGAAAGGGGTAACCCTCTGTTAGAGAAGGGGATTTTGCAGTTTTCCCTCTGAGAAATTTCGTTGGAATGTTAGATCCTCAGACTGAAAATATTAACTTTTCATAGATCACAGAATTGTAGAGCTGGAAGGAGCTTGGCGATCATTTTGTCTAACCCACTCTTTTCAGATGGGGCAAAGGAGGCCACCAGAGGAAAAGGGCTTGTCCACCCTCTGACAGTGGCCGGGGCTGGGCCCCAGCAGCCTCCTCCTCACCCCAGGACTGTGCAATGCTCTCTGCAGAGCTATCTTCCCATGTTCTCCTGGTGTTATTTGGTCCCGTTCATTAAATAAAGAAATATCAAGTACATAGCAATACGATCAACACAGACTTTTACTCCAATTTTAAAATCAGAATGTTAAAATGATTCCTGAGCCTTTTAACTACCTTCATTTTATTGAGAATGCAGTCAACAGTAAATTACGACTAGTGATTGTGGTTGTTTGCAAATATTTATATGGATGCCAGGAACACTTCTCAGAACTTTTCCGCAAAGACACTTGTGCAAACACGTCTATGTGATGCCAAGACACTTTTCGTGGGATGTAAGGACATTGTGATGGTGAATGGAGGTGAGATGCTTCAGTCTCTCAAAGTGCAGTCATGAGTTTATCTCGATACACCATACTTTGCATTCCTCCTAAGTTCTTCTGGTTCTGGTCGTGGACATAATCGAAATGGCTGCCACCTCCACTGGCCGACTTTTCCCAGTGCGGTGGCCTGTCATCCTGAAAGCATGGCCTGTTTTGTTGGCAGAGTGAATGGTTAGCGGGAGGGATGAAAGAAAATTCAGAAATGTGAGTGAAACAACACAAGTATGAGGGAGGTGGGCAGGAGAAACCATGAGCCGTATCAATGGGGATGGCTTACAGATGGAAACGAATGGGTTTTCTAAGGTATTTTTTTAAAAATTCAGAATGCAGGTTATCTATCAACGTCCATGTCAAGAGAAGCCCGCTCCACGGCCATACCATCATTTCTCAAAGGGCACCTTGCTGAGCAAGTCAGTCTGAGGAAAGTCAGGTGACAAGGGGTCCTTGGCCAGGCACCGTTCAGCGCTGTCAGCGCATTGCTAACGGGCGCTGTGAATGCCTTAGGCAGAGTTGCCAAGAGTGCTGGGCCAAGGAACTCTCTTTTCCTGGGATAGGTATCTCAGTCTTCTCTAACTTTGGAGAGCCTGATAAAACACAGAGTGCTGGGCCCTACCCCCAGACACTGATCCAGCAGGGTTGGGGTGGGGCAAAGAATGGGCATCAGCGAGCTCGCAGGGCAGGCCAATACCCCCAGAAAGGACCCTTTTGTGGCCTCCCACAGAATCCCCTTTGCAAACTGCTGGGCAAGGTTGCGCCTCAGAAGGAAACTAAGGTGGTAAAACAGGCACTAAAAAGTCTAAAATTCTATAAAAATAAGGTCAATAAAAATAGCATTTCTAGAAATCTCTTCTGTTTTCTTCTGTCTGGAAAAGAAACTGCCTTTGCAATACAGAAACATTTAGAGTTATTACTCTGCTGGGCTGACTAGCTTTAAAAAGTTACCCGAGTATCAAGTGTTGTTGATAAAACTGCACTGCGATCCTCCTCCAAGGTCTCCCAACAAAAGTGGCAAGAACCATCAAGAACGAATTGCTCTCTTTTGCCTTGCTCCACATGGATTTATTTTCATCACTCCATTCTCTCCATACTTTCTCAAGCAGCAAGGCTAGCAACCTCACCAAGAAATAACTTTATGCAAAGTGAATTCACCAACAGAAAGAGCCTCACACACAAACACCAATTAAGACTGATCTAAAATTCAAATCTGCAAAGGAACGTTTGCCTTTACAAAGCTGGCATCAAAACTCTCAAGCCTGATGAAAAACCCAGCAAGGCAGGTGCCAGTTTACTTGGAAAGGATTGTGGTGGGTTAGGGCAGAGGTGAGAAAACAGCCCTACGGGGCTAGATCCCACCCACTTATTTTCGTAAATAAGTTTTTTTGGAATGCAGCCTCGCCCATTCATTTTTGGGTTCTCTCTGGCTGCTTCGGAGTTACAACCGCAGAGCTGAGCAGTTGTGACAGAGACCACAAAGCTGAAAAGACTCGTTATCTGGCTCGTAACAGAGAAAGTTTACTGACCCCTGGGTTTAGAAAAAAGATCTACTGTCACACACAAAAAACAACCCCCCAGTCGAACCCTGAAAAAAACGTCCTTTCAAAAAACCCACAACAAAAATCCCCAAGCTTGAGGCACATTTTTAGTAACAGAATTCTTGGGACAGGAAAATGTTACTTAGAAATTTTAAGTAACATTTCTAACACAAAACCAAACCAAAAATATCTGAGGTTAGAATGCCTAAAAAAAACCCCAAAAAACAAAACCCAATTCATTTTTATTTCAAAAAGCATAACTTTGGTAAATCCAGACTCATCACTGGCTTCCTTTGCTTGGCAAATTATTAATCTCTGCCATGACACGGCAACCCTTAACAGCTGTTTCTGATGCAGACTTTTGATTCCCAAGTAGGTAGAATTCGAGTTTTTCCAAAGGGAGAACTTTCGAGAAAGTACAGCTCTGTGAGCTCAAGCACTTACCTTACATTTGGAGAGTGAGGGTGCCACCGAGGCTGGCTGGGGTGGATATTGGGATGGTACTGAGGCTAGAAATGAAATACCAAACTTGATTATTTGATGACCTTTTGATTTCAATGGCCTTCATTTACTTTCCCTTTTACTGGCATCTAGCTGAGGGGCCCAGGGCTGTGAATGGAAAGGCTCTAACGAAACCCTGGCTGGGAGGTGGCTTCCCAGGAGGATCACGTTTCCCCCATGACAAAGGGTGGGGGGATGGGGAAGGCATCTGCCCAGAAAGGGTCCCCTAGAACCCCCAGGACAGGCAATATCCATCTCCCTCAAGGGAACAGACGGAAGACACCCAAGATAGGAGGCGAATGGTTAAGTTCAGAAACGATTTTCGTCATCGCTGAGAATGACAACAACCGTGCCTCAGAGTGGCTTCTGCAAATGCAAGAGAACTGGACAGGGACACCAAGGCAACAGGACTGTGGGCGGTCTCTTTCTCCCTTGTTTAAGCAGCAAGAATATTTTTCTAAAATATGATCCAAAACCCAGTACCAAACCTCACCCCCCACCCGGTTGCCATCAAAAATAAACAAAACCCCAAACCACCCAGAGCACTTATTATCCTGATGGATGGATGGAAGGAAGGAAGGAAGGAAGGAAGGAAGGAAGGAAGGGAGGGAGGGAGGGAGGGAGGGAGGGAGGGAGGGAGGGAGGGAGGGAAGGAATTTGTCCGTTGAAAGATGGGAAAACAGATCCAGACTGGTGACTCACAAAAGGACCAGAGGTGAAGACAAGGCAGGCCTAGCTGGGTAGTAGGGCCGTCTGTTCACCTCTGGCCTGCAGAAGGCAGTGGCCCCAGACATGGCCAGAAGCCAAGGGGGCTTCTCAAGGCTAACTTTCTGTGTGGCACATTAGACCCTGCTGACTTTTAAGTCACTATCGTCTTGCCACCATTATTCTTTTAATTATTTCTTCCCCTTCTTCTCCTTTCCCTGCTGTTTTGGTTGATAAGCACAAACCTGTTCTGTACTATGGAAAATTCTCAGTAATTCTGTTCATTCCATTTTCAGGAACCAAAGATGCCCTCCCTCCCTGCCTATTCTGTCTTCTAGTGGCCTCTCTCTTTCAAAGATACCTGTCAGCAAGCAAGGTGTACAGCCCCTAAAAAGACATGCTAGAGGAAAAGGATCCAGAGAAAAGATCTCAGGAGCCGAATCTGAGAGCGGACCTCTCTCAGGGAGACAGAGACCCAGAGTTTAGGTGGTTTGCCCAAAGCTGAATGCTTCAAGTGTTTTGGTCATACAGCCAGGCCCCAAATGAGGCTCCACCAGTTGGATCTCCAACAGAAGGGAATAATCTAGGAGAGAAATGGACCTCCTATTCTATTCCCTGTTTTCAAACACAATCAAATCAGATTCATTAGTGCAAGGTGGGTACCTCATCCATCAAGACCTGGAAGGATATTCCCAAAACTTCCTTTGTCTCCTTTGGTAATTTATTCACACCCTAAAGCTGTCAAGGAGCATTTTTTAGTGTTAACCCAAATGGCTCTCACCAGGGCAGTTTTGTCCCCCTGGGGACAATTGGAAATACATATGTGCACTTTTGTTTGTCACGATCACGACAGGATTACCTTTAACTACCGGGGAGAAAGAGGTAAGCTAAACATCCTGTAACTCTCGGGACAGTCCCACAATGAAGAACTGTCCCTCCCCAAACGCCAACAGTGTCCTTATCAAAACCACAGCAATCTATCCTTCTTTGCAGCTGGCTGAGCTCGCAGAAAGATGGACAATGCAAGGCCATCCTCCTGAAAACCCTTCTCAGAACTCAGACGCTTACCTAGATCAGCCCACTTCTCAGGACGTTCTCTTCCTGGTCAATTCACTTCCAAACCTTGATAGAGCAACACAGAACCTCTAAGGCTTGGCAAGGGGTAGAAGACCAGGGGTTGCCAAAGATGTTATGAGAAGAACAACGTCTAGGTAACAGTTTTTGTGCCTGGAGTTCAATGGACAACTGTTTCCATGTTCACTCTGGGCAGGGAAGGCTTTACTTCATTTTCATATTTTTTCATGTCTTCAAGCAGGGACCACCCATCCACAGCTCTTCCCTTCCCCCACAGCCAGCCTCTCACATCTGAAAATCCCTCCAAACCAAAAAGCCAACCTATGACTGACAAGATTCAAGAACCTAAAGAAGGCAACGAGATTGGGAAACCTGGCTGTTCCCCTACCAGGTTCAAAGCACTTTTTACATGTTATTCCCCCAAACTCAGAAGTCATGTCCAAGTTCTGCACGTTGTGAAGATGATTTCACGTACAGAAGATGATATCACAAAATTCTTCTGAAACATACTTTGGAGACCTAGTCAAGATCATGTACATTGGGATCCCACCCCCATCTAAGGAATTAATATCTACAGTAACAAAAGATCAAGAAGGACACTAACTAAAATAATGCTCCCAGGAAAACCCCTTATGGAGTAGCTTCTTACTCGTGACATTCAAAACCAGACTGGTGAGAGGAGAGTAGTGTCCTTGGATAGAACCCACCCAGCACAAGAAAAATGGCCCAAGCGAGGAGGTCATCAGACACGGATGCTGCCTCTAAGCACAAACCTAGTGAGGGACACACTGTCAGTGCAGGGGGCGCCCCTCCCCCCGGCTGCTCATTAGAACCACCATAGGTGCTCAGAAGGTGTCTGATACCCAGACCCATGCTCAGAGCTTCTGATTCAATCAGTCCCGGGTGAGGCCCGAGCACTGGTTATGTTTTTAAAGCCTGCCAGATGTGCAGCTGCAAGATTGAGGACCACTGGTGTCAGTGATTATCAATCAGGAGGATCAGAGAAGGCTCCGTGGAGGAGGTGACTTCTGAGGAGGCTCTGGAGGGTATTTTAATGTGCAGACAGGTAAGGGAATTTCAGGCAGAGAAACATGGACAAAGGAACAGTGGGAAGAAATTATGGGGCCACGATTATGTGCTTCTCTGGGAGCTGAACACATGATGTGTGATAAGGAGCTGGGAGGAGGGGGGAATAAATGTAGAAAGGCATGTTGGAGCCAGGTTGTAGAAGACCATGAATGACCAGCAAGAGCCACCCCCAGGTATGGGTGGGTGGGCAGGCAGGGGGTGGGGGCCCTGCTTGGCCACCCGGTAGAAGAGCAGAACACCAGCCAGGGAAACTTCTCTGTGCTTCTTCTGCAGGCTCAACAGGCCTGGTACAATGCTCTATAAAGAAGGTTCTAGAAACCAATGCTCCACTGATATTAACAGATACACTATCCAAAAACCCAGCAGGCAGTGAGGTGAGGCTAGTTTTTTGGTTTTTTTTTTTAAAGGGGGGAGGGATTGTTCTATCGTCAAATGATTTGGGGAAACAATGGCTTAAAAAAAAAGTGTCTTTTTTGGCAGGATTTCTCAGTACTTTTTTTTTTTTAAGATTTTATTTATTTATTTGACAGAGAGAGAGACAGTGAGAGAGGGAACACAAGCAGGGGGAGTGGGAGAGGGAGAAGCAGGCCTTCTGCAGAGCAGGGAGCCCGATGCGGGGCTCGATCCCAGGACCCTGGGATCATGACCTGAGCTGAAGGCAGACGCTTAACGACTGAGCCACCCAGGCGCCCCTTCTCAGTACTTTTGACACCTGGATGGGCACTGTAAGATCCAAGAAGGGGAATGAAGGGTTCACCATCTCCCAAACATGTGACTAAGACATCTCTTCCCGGAGGCACATCTCAAGGGACTCAACGTTCTTGAGGCCGAGAACACACTGACAAAACACGGCCTCACTTGAGTGCCCCTAAGAGGTTGTATTTGACCACCCAGAAACTTAAATATATGTCCCTGCTGTTTGCCAGCTAACAATGTTAAGAAAAAATAGGCCCAGCTGAAATGACCAGAAGGGACCAGGGGTCATGGAACAAGGCTCTCCTCTTACTGTTTTCTCAAAAAACAAAAACCACCCCTCTCCCACCCACCCACAAAAAAATGTTTTGTTATTGTTTCTTCAAAATTTGGCTATAAGCATAATGACTGCTTGAATGCAGAAAATTTTGAAACTTTAAGTGTTAATGAAAATCTTTAAAAGCAGTATCTCACCTGGTAATTATGGACTTCGGGATTTGTTTTAGAGCTAAAGAAAAGAAGGGAAAAACTGTAATGTAACAGGTTGTAAAGCGGCATTATTAGTGATTTATTTAACCATCATCAGCAAATCCTACCAACACTGTTAGGAACTTTCACAAATGCCGTTTCTTTTTGGTTATTAGCTGTTTAAATGAACATATAAACAAGGCAACCAAACAGCAACTTCTGGTCGTCACTTTCGAGCTCACAGATAGAAACATGAAGGCAGTATTCCAGAATCCTGCTCGCGATGTCATGAGCTCCCCTCCCAGGTCTGCACTGGCATTGCTGGGTGGCCCCAGGGCAGCTCCAGCCACTCAGAGCTTTCTCCAGCTGCAGGGAGAGCTCAGCCTCTCCTCAGCATCTACCGTGCTGGGTCCTGCTGCTATCAACAGGGCTGTGATCTGGCCACGGCTCTGGAACGCTCATTCCATATAAGGCTCTGTACTGGGAACCTCCTATCTGTTGCTATTTAACCCACACAACAAGGCTATGACGTCAATAACTGGTACCACCTCATTTTACAGATAAAGGCAAGGTTGCCTAACAGAGAAGTGAGGAAACCTGTTCAGGGCCAGCCAGCTAGACCGTGGCAGGGCCAGCACTGGAAGGGACATCTGCTCGATCCCAAAGCCCATGTACTTTCCACAAAGCCAAGCGGGCCCCCTGAGGGTCTGAGAAAGGGTTCCGGTCTCCTCATGCCTGATTCTAGTTTGATGGACTCTTAAGTATAACTATTCTGGTAAAAAAAAAAAAAAAAAAAGATATATATATATTTATTTATACAGGTATATTTATATATATGGGCAGAGAACGCCAGCTTCATGCGTAAAATGCAACCAACGTGTTTCATACGCAAGGTTGGCAGGAAAAGCACAAACACAGTGCAATCGCTGGGCTACGTTGCTAGGGTGGTGTGCCTGACATCAAGGTTTATTGCTTCCCTGACAATGAGAGAAACATTTCATTGTTATGAGTCTAGCTTGGGGTCTAAATGGCTCTGCATTCCAGTTTTCAGAGAGGGCCATTGCGCAGAGCCAGGCTCTGGGCCAGATTCACCTCCAGCTGGATTTCACCAGGAAGGGTAAGTGTTTTGCAAGGTGCTATTTTTCTGGTATCACCTCTGCAGCCCAGAGCACAATTTCATCCCTGGCTCCCACAGCAATCCTACTCACTCCGGGATCCCACAGGCTGTGAAGGGCAAACTGAAGAGCTGTGAACAGTGGTTATTAGTTCATTTGTTCCTAAAGGGTATATTTGCTGTGGCTCCCCCCCTCCCCAGTGGACCCTTTTTTTTTAGTTTGTTTTGGTTCCCAATATATATAATTTCCACTAGATGCTAAAAGGAAAATATAATTTTATTAGAGAAAAACAAACAAAACAATCACGTCCTTAGAAAGCAAAGGAAAGACATGTTTTAACTCACAAGCCCTTGAGAATTCAAAGCAAGACACGCTGACAGGTGCAGAAAGGTGCGACTACTTTGGGCAGGCTACCTGCCATGGGGATCCTAGAGACGGGCATGCCTGTGGGCCTGCAAGGAAGCCATGAAGTAACCCTGCAACCACCTCCCTCCCTCAGGGGGCAGAGTATGATGCACGGCAGTTCGATAGGACTCTGGAGCCCCTTCTTTAGGTGCCGAGACGTGAACCCAGACACAAGAGTCAGCTGCTGGCCCCCCAGCAGAAAGGCACTGTGGGCGGAGTTTGGAATCAGAGACAGCTGTGTGACACAGAGGCTGGTCATGTTCTCTAGCACCCTGGGGCCCTGCCAGGTGTCTTGGGCTGCATGGTGGGGAGGGGGCAGAAGAACAGGCAGGCGCCGGCCTTCTCCTCCCTGCCTGGCTTCACCCAGAGCAGCTCTATTTTCGTCTGTGCTCAAAGCTGGGCTTCCAGGTCAGGATTCTTCCAGGAGGTGAACATCAGAGGCTAAGAAGTGCGGACCAACACTGATCTAGCCCAACCTCCCTGTGTTCCGTGGAGGCCCAGAAGGAAGGCCTAAAGCCCCAGAGCTGGATGAAAGCAAGGCTGGGGGCGAGGCAGGAGGCCTCCTGGTCCCTTGGCCTGCATCCTCATCACCCACCAGGACATTGGCTACCCACTCCACCCCCAGGCCGGGCCCTGCCACCTCTCTGGAATACCTCCCACAGTCAAGCTGTGCTCACCTCTAAGATCTTCCCAGCAGCCTGAGACCTGTGCCTGGCAAGATCCAGGAGCCAACTAAAATGGGCTACCAGTGGCTGGAGCTTGGACACCAGGGCCAAAACAATACAGCCTGTGATTCTCTAGCATGACGGCTGTCCATCTCAGCCATAGCTCACATGTGCAAACAGTTGTTTCCGAGAGAGAAAAGGAGGTCCATGCGAGTGGGATGGTGCTTCTCACCTGGGCCACCCACTAGAATCACCTAGGCGCTTTAAAAAACCAGATGCCTGGGTCCACCCTCTCTGAGCTGGATGCAATTAGCCTGGGGCGTGGCCTGGCTGAGGAGGGGCTCTCAAGGCTCACCAGGAGATTCCATGTACAGCAAAGATCAAGAACACCCGGGCTGGGGAAGGGGCCAGCAAATCACACCCCGTGGGCCGGCCCTGGCCCACCTGCATTTACGAGGAAAGTTTTATTGGAACACAGCTGTGTTCTTTCACTGACACACCGTCTCAGCTGCTTTTGTGTGCCCGAGACAGAGCTGAGCCGCCAGGAAAGAGAGAGCACGGCCTCCCAGGTCCAAAGTATTTACGATCTGGCACTTTACAGGAAAAGTTTGCTCACACCTGGGCTGGGAGCTTCCGCCTTGTGACGTGTTCTTTTGTCTGCACGACGTTCAGTAAAGGTGTTTTAGTCAAGGGCATCTATGCTGTACGACTATAAAGCGTGCCCGTCACCGAGCAGATTCAGCATTTGCTCTCACAGAGCTTTTGCTCTGGAGCTCGGCCTTGCTTCCCCATCACTGCCGGAAATACCACCAGTGCGGTGTATACCTTCCCCTCACCTTTATCTAAAGCCCACTGTTGTCACAAACAAAGCACAAAGCTATGCCAACAAAGCAGCTGCGTTTTAAAAAAGAAAAAAAAAAAAACAAACGTCCCAGAACATTCTATTGTGTTCTTACTGAAAACCAGGAGGATGGTACAGGCGGGCAGCAGGAAAAGGGGGGAAAAATCATCAGGTGACTCACTCTGTGGTTTAACTGTATTAAGGAAAAAGTCAACATTGCAAATAAAGACAATAATTAGAGAGAAGAGCTGTACCCAGAGTCTGGGGGCACTTACCAGAACTGAGCCGCTATCACCGGGTTGCTTGCTTTAAAGGAAAAACAGAAAGGTGTGTCATCTTAGAGAGCTGTCACTGTTTACCACGCGATGACAATGACCAGGGTGGAGAGTTCTGTGATCTCAGAAGGGTCCTGACCCCAGGAGGCAGAATCTTCACCTTAGCTACTTCTCCTTTCTGGAGGAAAAGTCTCCTTTCCCCTGGGCCAACCCCTCCAATTCACCCAGAGAATGCTGAACACGTGCCTGGGGCCAGGATCTCAGATGCAGAGATCAGAAACAATTCTTGCTGTCAAGGAGCTCACAGTCTTGACAAAGAGACAGAGAGGTGTGTCAAATCAAAGACAGCATAACGGGATGAGAAAGGCTGAACTACGAGCCGGATTGCACTGGGGAGCTTGGGACAGACATTTCTGGCTGGAGCAGGAGTGTGTGTCTGTGGAAGGGACCATGGACAGAGCTAGAGGTCCTTTATCTAGACTCCACTTCGGTTTGTAAAGGGTGCAGCATGGAAAAATCATCAAAAGCTTCACAGGGATGTCAGAACTCTGGCTGAAGAAAATGCCAGTAAAACAAGAGGGAAAAGAGGATAGAGACTGGGAAGGAAAGTAGAGGAGAATCAGAGAAGCCGTGGTCTGCAAGAGCCCCAAAGCCACCCATGGGGGCAAGGGTCAAGTCAAAGGCCACTTCCTCCCTCTGCAGTGGCTACGCCAAGGGCTCTTTCCCTTTGTGCCTGTGCACGCCTCCAGGGCCTGGGAGCTCAGCAAGGTCTTGAGATGGCTCTATCTTTGGACAACACCATGAGGAAGTTCTTCCTTATTTGGAGTGTTTCTGGACAACGCTGACCCAATGGACCACAGCAGGCATAAGGCCTGACAGGGAGGCAACACAGCCCTCCCTCTCTCCCCCACCACATCACTTGTTACCCCCAGTTCCTGCAATCAATCACCTTCATCCACCGTCATTCTTCTCTGGGCATGCCCCAGTCCTCTCACCCTCTGGGCTTTCTTGAAGGTGAGGCCACATTTCCTGGGCTCTGGCCATTTTTTCTCCATTAGGGCAGCCAAGAATGACTTTAGAGAGCTTCTGGCTGCCATGGTATGCACCATTGGTTCAAAAAGGCAGGAAACAGTGGGGAACACAAGGTTAAAGATTCTAGAAGGGGGGCGAGTATAGGTGTGGGTCCCATAAAGGCCTGCTAAGTCCCGAGTTATACAAGGAAAATCTATGGAATGGCCACTAGGAGTAAGTGATATATAGGAGAGGGCCTGGGGGGTTGGGAGTACAGAGGCCGTGCCATGAACGAGCCCACAATTCAATGCTAAACTAGGTGCCCCGAAGGGAGGAACAATCAAGCGTGGACAGAGGAGAGCTAGGAGGTAGGATGTGGAGGCTGGGTTTAAACGAGCTGCTTGCTCATTCACTGACTGGTCCTGTATTGGGAACCCGGCCTCAGACAGGCGTGAGACCACATTAGTAACTGACAGACAAGGCTCAGGGGGCTCTGGAGAGGCGGGGGAAGGGCAGGCTAAATTCAGGGGCAGCGTGTGTTTGGATGGACCGCGGGACCTGAGTCCAGGATTTAAAGGTTCTGGATCTGCTCTTATGTGGACAGAATCCTGGTTAGCATGAGACTAAAGTCCCCATTTGAAATTGTAAGATGGAGGAGAGAAAGGACTGTTTTTCCCTCCAAGACACAGCAATCTCTTCCACGGACAAGAAACGTGGTAACCTATGATATTCCTAAGGTCCCAGGTCCAACAGAAGCAAAGAGGCACAAGAAAAGAAGTATGAAAAAGAGGGAGAAGAAAACGAACACATACAATGGGAAAAACTAAAGACAGTGGACAGCAAAAGTGGCCTGATTCCCCTCCAGAGAATCCCTCCTGTTGGGATTCTTTGGAATGACAGAGCCGAATGGCAGAAAGTTCCTTTAAGAACTGCTTTACCAAGCTCCTCAGGGCTTAACCCACTAAACCGTAATATAAAATTCCAGGCAGAATGAACAACACCCTACCTTTGAATGTCGAATGTCTCCGGGATGGATAGCGTTTACTAGGCTTCCGCTCGAAGGTGCTGGTTCTTCGTAACCTGGTGCCATGTGTGGCCTGATACTCTGTCCGCCCACTGGAAAGTAAATATTTCATTGCATGTTACCGATATCAGAGTATCAGTACATGAGGCGTATTTGGAAGCACTTCTATTTCCAAGAGCTCCAATGTAAATTTCAGCTTATCGTGAACTCGTTTGGTGAAGACACACTCTAAATTTGGCCTTGCACTGGGAAATCAAAGCTTTGCCAAATCCAAGCCATATTATAGGGGCAGATATTTCCACCAAAAGACAAAGCCTGCAATTTAGGTACCAGCCACTTGGCTCCACAAACCAAGCAGGTCCAAGTACTCGGAACATCTGACTGAGAGAGAACGACGATTCACAAATAAAATAACCTTTCATAACACACATTACGTAGACATTTATCTCTTCTAAAATGCTGTTATCAATGACCACTTAAGTAAACCTTGGCCTTCCTTACTATGCCAAGGGAAACCTGACTTCTTTCACCAAGGCTTTCTGGGTTTCAACCACCGTGTGGCCTTCTGCCGTTTCCAGGACATGCACTGTTTTTATCCGAGCTGCTGTATTCCAGCCACGCTCGGTTGATGATTTCTCACACAGAAGGGGCCACTTGCTATCCGCTCTAAGTGCCTCCAAGGGGCATCCTTGTCTCCAACCTCCCCTTCCTTCTTCTGCTTCTCTTCAAGAAGCAGAAGAGAGCCTGGGCTGGCCAAATCCTGGGGGAGTTTCCTCCCAGGATGGAAAAGCCCGCCTTGGCAACCATCCCAAAAGCCACTTCCTCACACAGTAGATAAATCTGAAATGAGCACATTTTTTGGCATATTCAACAGAGTTCAAGGACATGCCATGTGTGGGTAGAGGTTATGAAACCAGGTGAGGTTTTAAGGCTTATAACCGCGATTCAAGATCTGTAAACAAGCCTCAGAAACCAACCCTGGGAAGGCATTTAAAATGCACGTTCCCAGGCCTTACTCATGAACGCACATATGCATGCACCCCATTGATTCTGATTACAAGGGTCTCGGATGAGGTCATAATTCCTCATTTTTAAAATAAGCCCCCAGGGAGTTTTTATGTATTTTGAAAGACACGGTCTTAACAATCATAAGTAAAAACACATGAAAAATTAAATTCTTCATGTTTTCGGGGTCTTTTCAGATTCAAATATTTACTGAGCCCACCCTGGGTCACTTGCACACACAAGGACATCTGCTCTCATTCTTAATCATCACCAAATTTCTGGACGTTGGCACATGAAAGGCAATAGAGTAGTGGTTAAAATATAAGACCCAGATTGTCTGGGGTTGAATTTCAGCTCTACCACTTAACTGGCATGACTCTGGGCAGATTATGCAACCCCTCAGCCCTAGTTTCCTTATCTCATGGGGATAATCAGAGGACCTATGACATTAAGTCTGCTGCGAGGACTGCACACTGGTTCATGAAAAGCTCTAGCACAGTTTGTGTTCTATGTCTGTCTACCTCACGTGCACTGAGCACTTAAAGTGTGGTTGGTGAGACAGAGGAACTACATTTTAAAGATTGCACTTATTTATTTATTTGAGACAGAGAGAGAGCACAAGCGGGGGCGGGGGGTGGCGCAGCAGAGGGAGAGGGAAAAGTAGACTCCCCGCCGAGCAGGGAGCCTGAGACAGGGCTCGATCCCAGGACCCTGAGATCATGACCTGAGCCGAAGTCAGATGCTTAACCGACTGAGCCACCCAGACTTAAATTAAATATTTATTTAATATTAATCTTGGGGCACCAGGGTAGCTCGGGTGGTTGAGCATCTGACTCTTGATTTCGGCTCAGGTCATGATCTCATGGGTCGTGAGATGGAGCCCTGAGTCGGGCTCTGCACTCAGCAGGGAGTCTGCTTGGGGGTTCTCTCCCTCTGCCCCGCCCCAAATCGCACACACACATGCTCCCTCTCTCAAATAAGTAACTTTAAAAAAAATTCATTTAATATTAACTAATCTTACGGCCACATGTGGCTAGTGTCTACTGCTTTAGTAAAACGGCACACTTCCAGCTACATGTCGGTGATTTACAATTTTGTTATTAGCCCCTTTTTATCCACAAGGACATGGAGGCTAAAAGAGCTTCAGGGACTCAAACGAAGGTTAGATCTCAAGAAAGAAGCAGGGACGGGATGTCCGACTCAAGCCTCCGGAGATAGATCCATTTATTGCTCTGTTCATGAGAAACGTCCCTGCTGCCCTCCTTCGAAACGGGGTAGCCACGTCATGAAAACCAGTGCCCACCTGAATCTGAAGCGAGACCCCAGCCGGATAAAGTCTGATCTGTTCGATTTGCTATTTCCTGGCATCCGCAGTCGGAAGAAGGCGTGATGCTCCACCGCACACTTCCAGAGGTGCTTGCAGGTTCTGGCGCTGTCCAGCCGGAATACGAACGTATGTTCCTGTTCCCGTCCCTGACAGGCAAAGCACAAGGTGCTCGGCTCAGTGGAGGCCCGTGACCTCAAAGCAGCATTACTTGCAGCGAAGAGGGAATACCAGGGGCAAGGCTTACCTGATCATCATCCTCTACCACCACCAGTGTCAATTTGCTCTTCTTAAAATCCATTTTGGTAATCTTAGGCCTGGTCAGAGAGAAAACATCTTAAAAGTGCAATCGGCAGGAAGGCTGGCTACACAAACAGCAGTTCCCTTTTCACTTTTTTTTTTAAGTTTAGATTTGCTAAAGAAATCATTCAATCATTCAAGTGTGATTTATCCAGAAGTCTCACGGCCACTGCGAAACACCCGCAAATGCAAGAGTACGGTGTGTCTTTTTTTTTTTTTTTTTTTAAAGCAAATCTGGGTGTTGCCAATATCCCTCAATAATCATCCATCACATATAATTCCACCACAAAATAGGAAAAGACATTTTTAATATTAGACAAAACTAAATTACCAAAAGAATAAGCCTATTTTGTTAGCTCCTTCAAAGATTAATATGCCTGTCGGGGTCAGTCCAAGAGAATATTCACAGCCATCTCTTCCCTACAAATAAACGAAGTGACAATCGGTAGAAGGTTCTAACAGGTCGTCACAGAGCAGAATGCAAAACAGTTTCCTCGCCACGTTACTTTGTTCGCACACTGTTTACACGTGGCCCAGTCACAGTACGCCCCGAGAGACCCCGTGACTTAACCGCACACAGTTCTTACCCTGACAACGTGCATGTCTACCCCATACATTTCCAGCCACTTCGCTTTATTCAGATAGGACAGTTCCGCCTGGGCAGGGCTCTTTCCCCTTAGAAAAACCAATGGAAACACATGTAAACTGCAGCTCGTACACCCACAGGATTCTGAAGGGCACAGCCACACTAGGGGATGCTCTGCAGCGATTAAGAGAATGAGGGACACCGATTAGGATGAACAGGAAAAGACTCCCATGGACAGATTGTTCCCTGATTAGAAAGATGACAGACAGCAGCGCTTATAATGTGAGCAGGGAAGGCAACAATTTTTTATGCGTGGACGTGGTCAAGTCCACGGCAGGTAAAAAGGCTGGAAAGCCACACCAATGGCTGCTAACGAGGACAGGCTGCAGAGTGGATGGCGGGCGTGGGCGGGGTGTGGCACCGCGATGCCACGGCCACACCTTCCTCTCCTGTTTCCACGTGGTACGAGAGTGGGCTAGCGTCACCTTCCAGTTCCAAAAAAAGTCATGAGGCCCCTTCAAAGGATGGAGGGACAGGAGGAAACTAGGCTCTGTTTCTGAGCCCAAGACTGACTTGGAGCAGGTGTTTGGGAAGGTGGGCTGGGAGGGCAGAAAGGCATGAAACTGTCCGCCTAGGGAGACCCCGAGGAGAAGGAGGGGAGAGCCTCGACATAAACAACAAGGCTGGATCTAGCTGCGGTGACCACATGTCCTGAAATAGAACACTGTACAACACGCGGTCTCAAATACGAGTGTCCCTGTAAGGGACAACAGGGCCACCCTCTAAAGGGTTTACTCTAGAAGATTCGGGTCACGGACAGAGAACCGGGTGTGGAGGAACACACCAAGGCAGAGCCTCCTTGCTCTCTCTAGGAGGCCAGGTGAGCAGCAGTGTCCCCGGCAGGAACGAGCCCATCGGGACCAGGCTCTGTAATTCAGAGAGCAATGGGAGTGTGGTGCAGTCCTGCCTGTGTATCCCAGTATCTCAGGAAAGACCGGGGTCGTGGGGGCCTTTGGAAACACAGGACTGAGAGGCATGGGCAAGAAGTGAAGAGCTGGGAGCGGCAGTTTTGTGGTCTTCAACCAGAGCAACTCTACCGGCACATCAGAGTCTGACACATGCTTACGGATCACGAAAGAAACACATCAGAATGCGAGATGGTAGCATCTCGGTACCTGCACTCTTTCCATCTCTGGAAGATATCAAATTCCATCGCTTCTGTCTGATTTGGAATGAACCGAAACTCAGACACAAGCTCTGGCGTGTGTTCTGGAAGCTCGCACTCCCCCAGCTCCGCTGCGAGGTTCATAAAAGGGAAGAAAACAGGAGACGGTGAATGCTTTCGGTGATTGCTGCAGCCAGGTCCAGAGGCAGTTTGCACAATTATAAAGCACAGGTACCCCCACGTGGAGGAGCCCCTCCTTTCAGGAGGGCTGAACTCCCACCTGGAGCCCACACATACATCCAGAATCTGAGAATCATCCTCGTGCCCTCCCCATTGGGCAAAACACCATTATCTCAGTTATGACTGCCTTTCTCTCGACTGTTTCCCCTACCCGAGGAAGCCCAGATTATATTTCCCCCGTGAAGTGGTAGAGCCCAGATCTGCAATAAAAGGCAACTGCAGGGAATAAGGACCTGCTCTGAAACATCCATTTAAGCAGGCTCTCGCTAAGGCCGAGGCTGCAGTGCTGGAGAGAACCAATCAAGAATTCAGTACATGTACAATCTGGGGGAAAATATGCCGGGAGGGAGAGGGAAGGAGTGAGGCAGGAGGAGGGGAGGGAAGGGGGGAGGGGGTGACAAGGCTGCAGGAGCAACTGCGGCAAGTCAGCCAGAATCAGGAGGAAGACGCTAGCGCAGAAGAGGAACAACCACGTGAGCAGTCCCAGCAAAAAGCCCGAGGCGTCCTGCACGCTACTGACTCTCACCAAGCACCCCCAGAATGAAGGGCCCGAGGACACAGGGGGGCCTCAGGCCTCCAAGACACAAACGAGAAAATCCACTCTGCCCACTCTGGACCCCACCCCTACAGCTCAGGGAGCAGCTCCTAGGACGTAAAGGAATCCTCCAGAGGTTTCTCTAATGCCCTGCTACTACCCAAAGCGTCAGCATCACCGGGAGTTTGCTTACGGTGCCCAATCTCAGGCTCCGCCCCAGACCTACTGAAGCCAAACCTGCCTTTTCACTAGAAGCCCAGGTGACTGGCACACAGGGTAATTCAGAAAGCACGGGATCTGCACCACTGGCTTTTGAACTTGCATGTGCATCAGGATCACCCAGAGGGCTCGCTAAAACACACACTGTTGAACCCCATCCCCCAAGATTCTGATGCCATAGGTCTGGAATAAGGCCTGAGAGTGTGCATTTCTAAGTTCCCAGGTGATGCGGATGCAGCTGATCCAGGCACACACCTTGAGAACCACGGTTCAACACAACAAATCCCACCAACTGATGAATCAGCATATGTCTGAACCCCTCCAGTCGTAGCAACTCACTAAGTACCCAGCAACCTTTCCAATCCCAGAGCCCACCTTTCCGGAGGGACCCCGATGGGCTTGCAGAAGTGGATGAAACTTTCCTGTCCATACAGATGCAAGCTCAGAGGGGCCGTGGGAGGGCTGTACGAGACGCTGCCTGACAGAGGGAGGGGACCTGGTGAACACTTCCTCACCTGACCGAGGCCTTTCATTTGCAACTCTGACGTGGACGGCACCCTGAAATCACCAGGGTGGTCTGGGGCAGGGTGTGCAGCTACTCGGTACCTCGGGCAAAGTCACAAATGAAGATTCTGCTCTGGAAATAATCACCCAGCGAAGATGAGGGCTGGGCTCCCAAGGCCACCACTGACCTGTGACCAAGCGCTCACCCTGAAACTGGGGGGCTGGCGAGGCTAGAGGGGCAGTCTGGGACGAGAACTCCTTCCTACGAACCACCCTTCCCCTGTACGCACGGGCCAAAGTGGGGCAACAGAGCCCTGGGTTTAGTCCTGTCTCAGCGACACTACTAACATCATCAAGCGCGGGAGGAAGAAACCGGACGATGATAAGGTTTTCCTGAGACCGGGCCTGGGGGCCAGTGTCCCTCCTCACTGTTACTGGACTAGAAGCGGCCTGAGCAAAGCCTGGGACACGTATGCTGACACAGCACGCCTGCCTTCCGAGAATCTGCCGGCCAAACGACACTCCGTTGTCCGTGAACTCTGCCGCCAGGGTCCTGGCCGCGAAGGGTGCGGAGGGAGGCGGAAACGGCTCAGACACAGGAGGGCCGGGACCCGCCCTCTACCATCCACAGTCCGTGCGACCTGGGCAAAGCCACTAACCGCTCTCCACCTCTGATGCCCCGCCAGTAAAAATGGGGACTACTGCAAGAATGAAAGAAGGTCACGGGACACACATTCTCCCCCCGCAGGGGGAGTGGGAGAGGCAGAAGCAGGCTTCCCGCTGAGCAGGGAGCCCGATGTGGGGTTCGATCCCAGGACCCTGGGATCATGACCTGAGCCGAAGGCAGACGCTTAACGACTGAGCCCCC
>NW_023270433.1:23165834-23219343 GCF_011800145.1 Mirounga leonina | reverse complement strand
GGGATCATGACCTGAGCCGAAGGCAGACGCTTAACGACTGAGCCCCCCAGGCGCCCCACTAACTTTCAAATCTACCATCAACTTAGTCCCCCAAGGAGCATGGCCTTCTCTCTAGGCCGCTGTGTCACGACTCTGGAGGGACCATGCATTCAAGGACAACCACAGCAAGGCATGTCTTTGAGGCCCAAGCAAGGGAGGAAACACAAGGTCCATTTTACTCAGAGCCAGACACGCTCCAGCGATCCTGATGGCCAGATGCGGGCTGGCTCCGCTGGGGTTGACCGGGAAAGCAGGCTGTGGCACTTCCCAATGGGACGTGGGGAAAAGAGGCCACGGAGGGACAATGTAACGAGACCTTCCCGACTCGTGTGTCTAAGCCTTCAGCCTTTCTCATTTGTACTGGACACACTGACTGCATCTTAAATTACACTAGGTTGTGGTTCCAACTCAAATGGGTCATCTCCCCGAGAAAGGCTCACAGACAGCTAATCTCATTCACTGGGGCGAGGCAAGTGGTCCTCCCAGAGCTGGACTCTGTGAGTGTGATGATGCCTTCGTCCCACAGCAGGAAATGAGTGGGGGGAGGGGACGATGAGAACGCACGTGCCTCGAGCTCTCACGGTTCAGGACCAGTGGACTGATGGCCCCAGGTCTGACAGGGATGTGACTTCATCCTGTTAACTACACTCTGACATCTGTTGCTGGGTCACCAACTCTGATGGTAGAACCTCCTGGAGACTCAGAAACTCTAGAGTGGATGCTACTTGGCCAGATGGTGAAATCGGAACCTGGTCAAAATGGAGAGCAGATTTCCATGTCCCCAAGCCATTCTAGATCCTTATAGCACTCACCATAAGGACTGTTGTATCAGGAAAATGTGGGTGTGAAGCACTGAGCATCGTATTTGGGACAGACATTTACAGAGGACGATACTGTCACCTCTACCACCTGTGTTTTCAGACCTCACGGGCAGGCTAGGCTCCCCCTTCAACCACAGTTTTTTTTTTTTTTTTTAAAGATTTTTTATTTATTTATTCATGAGAGACAGAGAGAGAGAGGCAGAGGGAGAAGCAGGCTCCCAAGGAGCAGAGAGCCCGATGCGGGACTCGATCCCAGGACCCTGGGATCATGACCTGAGCCGAAGGCAGACGCTTAACCATCTGAGCCACCCAGGCGCCCTCAACCACAGTTTTTAAAGGGCCCCTCCAACTTCATTCGATTCATCCTATACTTACTGAGCACCTACTATATACGAGCCCCCATTAGAGAACAAGAATTAAAAAGTGACTAAGGAATAGAAATGTCAGGTAAGGGGAGTATCCTGCAGTCATTAAAAACCATCTTCATGACAAAGTGCGTGCACTAAAAATACCAAGTAGAAAAATCATACAAAAATTGTATAAAATTGTATAAAACTGATCAGAATTATATTTTAAAAACTGCATCCAACTCACAGAAACTCTTGGTTATCTGTGGATGGCAGGATGATAGGTTCCTTCCTTCCTTCTACTTGTCTATTGTACTGCTGTCCTGATAGTCCATAATAAATGTGTACTGATTTTATAATTTGAAGACTTAGATCAACGTTTAAAAATTGGCAAATACAAAAGCTGGAAGCCAAATCTTATGATGATATTCAAAATTAATTAGTAATTATGAATGAATACATCAGAATTCATTATCCCACAGAAGCCGATAAACGCACTGGTAAACGAATCCACAACATAGGTCTATCTGATGTACTGATAAAAGTCCTTATGTGCAGTTACATGTTAGTACCCTCTTAATGAATGCTGGAGACTTCAGCAAGTGTTTCTTGTGCATTTTAAACTAAAATCCACCAGTGCCTAATATGGAGTCAATGTTGACAACCATGCAGGCAAACCTACCATCTAACTCCCACCTCCAAGCAGATGACTCCCTGTCGATGTTTCTGGCCTGACCTCTCTGATGGAGCCAGATGTGCACACTCAAGAAGCTACTGGGGGGTCCCACTGGCACGTCTCAGCCAAGAGGCCCTTCACAGAGGATGTCCTCCACTGGAGCCAACTCTTCTAACCATTCACTGCTCCTGTCATCCACCACTGGGAGCCATCTGTGACTCCTCCCTGACCCCCTCTTAACACTGATCTAATGACCAGGTCCTTCTCTCGTACCACCAGTGTTGGTTTTTTTGGTGTGTGTGTGAGCATGTACTCTGTGCCCTAGTCAGTTTCCTTTTATTACAGCAACACCTTTTAACTGCACCCCCAGCCCTGGTCTTGCTCCAGTCCCTCTCCCCATCACAGCCAGTGTGACCTTTCTAAATGCACACCTGACCAGGCCTGCCTCCCTCTTACGAGCCTTCAGAGGTCTACTGCTGACAGCATGAAGGTCATGCTCTCTAAACAGGGTTCAAGGCTATCCACTTCTCCAGGTTCTTGAACTTCCACCCTCTGACACCACTCGACTGCTGGTGCCTCTCTGCACTTTTCTACTTTGTGTCTTGATTCCTTTGCTCATCTTTATCTACTCATCCCCCTGAAGGGCCTTCACCTTCCAAGCCTCCTGCAGGTCTTTCTGTAGGAACTACGCTACACCCTGTGTGTGGTTTTGCCATGTCCTCACGGGACCACAAGCTACTTGGAGATGCAGGCCCTACTATATTCACTTATACCCCCAAAGTAGAGAACTGAGCCTGGTACACGGGATAATCAATTGTTGAAACGAGAGCATAACATTAAAATGCTAATTACCGCCAAAGAAGAATGTACCTTGTAGACAGAGAGCAGCTAATTCCACAGCCGTTTCATAGGGGCATTTCAATCTTGAAAAAAAAAAAAAAAGAGAGAGAGAGGAAATTAATTCTGTATATGAACTTTAATACTCATAAACCATACAAAAGATCATTAAAGTTATTTTTCAAAAGGTAGTGATATTTAGATAATGATTTTTCCCAGCATCTTTTCTTTTTGCTATCCACGTTAAAGAATGCAAACAAGCTGACTTCCACTACCTATTTCCAAAGTCGGTCTCACCGTCTAGCAAAACAACCCAACCTCGGTACAGTTTCTATCCACCCTGTGGGCAATTTTACTGAATTTGGCAAGAATGGGGCAAGTTTGGGAAACAATGAAAAGCCTTCCCTTTGCCTTGTGATTCTGAAACTTACTTGATATGGTACATGCGCCTTTTCAAGCTGCCTTACATCTTTCTTGAAACCAGGTCATAATGTTAAAAATAAACAGACAGATACAATATCTAACACCGCCAGGACAGCTGGATACACTCAAGCGTTCTAATAAGGAGAAGGGCGGCAGAGCCAGAGAGGCGTATTACTACACCTCCCATCACTGATCTCATTCACACTTCAAATTACAAATTGAGTTAGAAAAATAATAATGACATACATTGGTATAGCACTTCATAGTTTTCAAAGCCTTTCACACGTACGGCTGAATGTGGTCAATGCACGGAGTTCATAAGCCCCGAGGATGGGGGCTGCCAGGGCTCCCCCATCCCCCACTTTGAGATGAGGGAGTGAGTGTTCGAGTGCCTGCTCAAGGTCATCCAGCTGGTAGGAGGCAGTGCTGGGACCAGAGCACCATTCCGCTTTGAAGCGCAGTAAATCAGGCTGAAGTGCACGGAAACTGCAAAGTACTGTACAAATGCAAGATGTCGCCATTAATATTTTTCCAAACTGAAGACAGTTACTAGACTTAAGAGGCCTTTCGTAGGAGGAGCACAGGATGCAGAGAGAGAGAGAGATAAAAATACACACACTCAGAACACGCACACCAAAGATTCGTATTGCATGGCTGAATAAGGCAAATGTATACACTGTACAATCTACTTGTTCTAGGACATATATTGCGCTAAGGTTTTTACAGCATACGTCCGATGCAGAGTCTGCAAATTCGGAAATCACTTTTCAAATTTCCTTCCGATTATATTCAAAATCAAGATGTGCTCTTTTCAGCATCAGGGATCGCTTTTTAGATTCAGTGTAGTCTTCATTTTCCATCTCCATTGACCGAAAATGGTCAATATGTATGCGGAAAAGTGACACAACTGTAAAGGCTAGGACCATTGAAATTTCCCATCTTTAAAATAAATACTGCAGGCGAGACCAACCACATCAGTGCCAATGCTCCTTGTGCTCACCAATCATTGTCACCAGAGGCCTGGTATTGAAAAACTATTTTTAAGAGGGGAAAAGGAAATGAGATGAGATGTCTAAACCTCCTATCAGAATCAGAACATAACCTGTTTCGTTGCTTAAATGCAGATGGTGATGAATGAGACTTTGGACTATCCAAATGCTTGTAAGTGTATACATACTAATAACGTATCTTGCTTGCAAATACGACAAAAGCCATTACGAATGGGGCAGTGATGTGATCAGGGAGAGAATTATTCCCAAATGCACATCACTTAAGATAGTAAATGCTCTTGGAAATGCTTCAAGCCATATAGTAATCATTTAAAATAAGATGAGGATGACAGTGATACAAGTATTCGACTCACTTTACAATGCCTGGTGTACTTTTTTTGAATTTTGGAAAGGGAACAAGGGTAGAAGAGTTAAAACAGCAACAACAACAACCGTGATTTAGAAATATACTATGATCTATCCTGGGTGAAGAGTGAGAACAAAAACATACTTACTTTCCTGAAAGAATGTCATGCCTGAGTTGTAAAACAAACAGGTACCTGATAAACATACACAAAAGTCAACAGAGGGTCCTCTTTCCCAGCTGCTTCCAACCCCCAACTGCCCATCACAAACCCCGCCCCGCCCACAGCCCAGAATTCAGCATTGTATAAAGGAGTCCAAATCAAATGAGAACTTTGGTGGAAGCATCTCCTCCTGAGTCTCCAGGAAGGCATCCCAGAACCTAGCTAGGCAGGTGAGTGCATGTACAGAATTCGCAAGATACTTGGAGGATGGAACATGGAACACGGCACAGCCCAATGACAGCCTCGGCAGCACCGTCGGTGCTGAGACGAGCGCTCACACACAGGCATGCGACGTGTCCAATCAAACAGACAGGGCGGAGCCGCTGGACTTGGCCCTCAGCCAGTCCCACCAGCAGATTCCAGGAACCGTGCAGCTTCTTCTGTATCAGAAAGTTTACAGCTGACTGTAGTTAGCAACTGCTTGAGGCTTTTTTCCTGATGCAGGTTAACTGCAGACTCTGTCTTTTAAAAACCAAATGCATGCACACACACACCCACACACACCAAAAATCCCGGAACTGGGCTGCAGGGGGTTATGGGGTAATGAGAAATGGGGAGAGGAAAGTAGCAAGTAACACAAGTGGAGTTCACCTAAGTAAAAAAAAATTAAGTGTCTTGGCTTAACTGTTTTTTTTTTTTAACCAGGAGGATGTGGGCATCAGAACCACTTACAGGGCTTTGTAAAAGCCAAAGCTACCCACGCTCCGCCCCATACCTACGGAATCAGCCTTCCATGCAAGAGTGGTCCCCAGGAATCTGATTTGTTCAAAAGCTTCCTAGGTGTTTCTGATTCACACAACCCTGGTTAAGAATCACTGGCTTTGATGATGGCTAGAAGCAGCATGTTTCATAAAGGACTCTGAAGAGAAACTCTAGAATAATTTGTTTGGATTTTGAAAACAAAGCAGACGGTCACTCTCTGTTGGAATGGATCTAGGAGAATGTGGGTGACCCAGAAATCAAAGGATGGGGGAGCTGAAGGTTCTAGTACATTCCAGAATGTTCCTGCTTCCGAAAGCTGCTTAGCCACTACAGAGCTGAGTACTCACGTCAAAGAGAAAACAGGGCTGACATGGCCAGAACTTCCAATTTCTACAGGAAAACCTAGCTACGGAAGGCCAGTAGGGCTCTCCAGGGTGGAGAATGATGATAAACAGTCTGTAAAGTGTTCCTTGGGTGGTCATCTCCAGGCTAATGGCCACCACCATGAGCTGACATGTCACCACTACTGTCCATCACGCAAATGACAAGGAGGTTCTGGGGACATCTAAAGCAGCGCAAGGCTGGGTAGAGAATCTCACTGTCAGAAGGGTAGCTGGAGGGAAATTCCATACTTAAAATGTTTTTAAAGTCTCTTTTGCTTCAACACTGTTTCTGAAGTCTAAGAGACAGGCATAAGGCAGGCAGACCTCAAAAGAAATCCAGCGGGGCTGAAAGATAACATGAAGGGATTCCAACAACTTTGATATTGTAGCAACAAGGGAACACTGTGCAGCCCCTTAAAAAAAATAATAAGATAGCTATTTGGGACTAAGAAATACTCTTCCAATACCTGCCTTCCCTTTTTGTACCTAGACAAAAACAAAGTGACAGTATAAAGAACAACTCACCAATTTACCCACAGCCCAACAAAACAGAAATGTGACAAGAAAATAAATCTTTTAATTCTGATTCACTGAGAAAAAGGACAAATTAAGCAAAGGGTAGATTTTCAACAGAATACAAAGACAAGCACAGGCAAAGTACTAATAACTCTTGCTCAGAATATAAAGTTAGCAGATAGAAGAGGAGGCAGACCTACAACTCAGGGGACCCATAAGCTATAAGGTAAGTGCTATGAGAAAGAGGGGAATCTTGTTCTGCATTTTGTCCTACCTTGTAAACTCTTCACGAAGGTTGTTCGGTTCTGAAGAATAATATTTAACTCGAAAGTGCAAAGCATAAGCAGGTCCAACTAAACATATGGAGATGGAAGGTTGAAGATGTTTTCCCCCAATTTTGAAGATCAGAGAATGGACAAAAGGAAAAACACGTTAACTCTAGTCATACATTCACTGTTACATCGGGGAGGTCACAATGGGGCATAGAAAGCTAGTGAGTTCTTTGCAATCCTTCAATCTGGAAAACTAAAATGTGCTTTTGCGTTGACAGAGACGGCGTAGCTAGTTCATTCTGGAATAAAACCCTAACCATCTAGATGAATTACTAAGAGCTGACATTTTACTTTCATCCAATTGCCAAGATATTCCAAACAGATACTAACTTTTTACAAAATATGAAGTGGGCTAAAGGAAAGTGACGCATAAACAGCAAGTGTTCTGTAATCTAAAAATAGAGTAAGGCCACTGTAAAGTATTCCATGTTTTAAAAGGACCCACGCATACACAACACTGAAGAAATGGGCTTACCACACCTATAAAATCAGAGAGCTGGACCAGACTGTCAGAACTCCAGCTTTTCCATCCTCTGAGTCTACTTTTATAACTCATTAGCAAATGAATGTAATAGGCGTAAAGTCATGCTTCTGAACAGCATATTAATCAGTTCTCATTGGCAAGGGTGCCTGATTTCAAATGAGAGCATAGTCTGTTTTTTAATATCTACCAAAAATCTTATCCAAATTTTAAACTCTAACATTTGGCCAGCCTTAAGAAATGAAAAATCATCCACTTAAAATGGGATCTATCTTAAAAACGCTCCCAAGTCCTGATGAAAACATAATACCTCAAAACATTGGCAAAGGAGTTTTACTCTCTGATAAAAGAAATAAGTGAGTAGGCTAAATTCTGCTTACTTACTTTTCATCTGCTTTTTTATGGGTTTGGAATGATCCAGCCAGTGCTGAAAGAAAGAAAAAGTTTCTTTAGGAATAGTTCATCAGCTAGACGATATAGGCCACATTTACCCTCCTCTATAAACTTTAGTCATTCTACCCATAAAACCAGGGATCGGACCAGATCAGGGTTCTCAGGCTGGGGATCAGCAAACTGTGTGGGACTGTATAAAAAAAAAAAAAAAAAAAAAAAAAAATCCATGCTTAGGTACAGTAAGTACATTTTTTCTTGGGAGAGTTAGCTTTTCAAAGAAGTGCCTAAAAGAACTTAAAATCTTTTAACTAATTGATCTGTGGAGGCCCTTCTGGTCAGCACTTTTTCCTCCTAAATTTCTCAAGTTACACTCAATCTTCTCCCAAGTCACCATCAGCCTAGGAAAGACTACCAGCCACACTGCCGGGGAATCTCTGATCATGCATGGGTCTGGAAGCTCTGTCGCTCTAAATGCTAAAATTATAAAACCCAAATTCATGACCCTTTTATTCCTTTGCCAGGAAAAGGACTCCCAAGGAAGCTGGGAAGACAGGCAGGGATTGGCTGGAGATAATTTTGCTCCGGTCAACGAGGACATTTCAACTTCCTGTCATTTTCATCAGAAAGAACCCTTGGGTCCTATCCACTGCAGGAAATCACAAAACCATTTCTCTCATATGCAAATTCCTCTATAATGTCTAAGTGGTTGATACCACAGTCCTGATGAGCCTCAGCAGCTCAACTTCCACAGAAAACAGCATTTAGGACCGTTACGCTGTGAGCCCCTCCAAGCAATCCCGAACCCTGGAGGGCAGGGACGGTGCGCTTTAATAATTCCTGTGTCTCATGCCAGGCACAGAGCACGGCACCCGGCAGGCCCCTATTAGACTCTTGAGAAATAAATACATGCTTGATAGCATTTTTTTAAAAGGAGGCAGAGAGGAACTTTTCCCACTTTAGGTCAACTGGATACACACTGCAACGTCCCTGAGGGGAACATCCGGAACGACACAGCCAGAGTGCGTTTCTCGCTGGCTGCTTGCAATGAGAGGCCCTTCTGCTGACTGTGAATGTCCTTTCAGAAGCAATCTCAACTCTGCACATTCTAATCATGAAGAAGGGTGGGACTAAACGAGTGCGGTATACTCTACCTCTCACCAAAGAGCCCATTATGACTGTGTGGGGGGAAGGGAATAAGGAAACACAAAAGCAAATAACAGGTGACTTATAACACACAATAAGCTGTGAGCAGTGCGATGGGAGGACGTGGGCTTTCCTCATCTCCACCCTCCGCTTCAGCCACCGGCTCAGCAACCGGAATGAAGGAAGATCAGCACAGCAGGATGCAGGGCTCAAAGGCACAAGGGCAGGATGCTTTATCTCACTGTTAATACCTATAAATTGGAAATGACCTAAATGTCTATCAACAAAGGAGGATTAACAAAAATGGCTCATCCAGGGGCGCCTGGGTGGCTCAGTTGGTTAAGCGACTGCCTTCGGCTCAGGTCATGATCCTGGAGTCCCTGGATCGAGTCCCGCATCGGGCTCCCTGATCGGCAGGGAGTCTGCTTCTCCCTCTGACCCTCCCCCCTCTCATGTGCTCTCTCTCATTCTCTCTCTCTCAAATAAATAAATAAAATCTTTAAAAAAAAAATGGCTCATCCATATGATGAAATACTATTCAGTCTTTATTTTTAAAGACTTTATTTGACAGAGATAGAGAGAGGGAGACAGAGATAGAGAGAGGGAGAGCATAAGCAGGGGGAGCAGCAGGCAGAGGGAGAAGGGGAGGGAGAAGTAGGCTCCCCGCTAAGCAAGGAGCCTGACAACATGGGGCTCGATCCCAAGACCCTGGGATCATGACCTGAGCCGAAGGGAGCTACTTAACGGACTGAGACACCCAGGCGCCCCACTATTCAGTCTTTAAAACTGATGTGGGCCTCTTTATCAATGTGGGAAGAGACCCACAGCTCAACACTTGATGAAAAGAAAAAAAAAAACCAACAACAAACAAACCAGGATCCCGTTTACATAAAATTATTATTTTCTATCGAGATATGTCCAGAAGGATTTATAGATGTTATTTTTGGATGTGGGGCTGTGGATGCCATTTACTTTTTTCTTTTTTACTTTTCTGCATAATTTTTTACTTCTAATGAGAATATGATCTTCACGGAGGTGGGCCAGGTTGTCACTCCCATTATTCACTCCATTGTTTGCCTATGGGGCAGTTTTTAAAGATCAGTTTGCCCCATCGGAATGCCCTATCACTGCTGCCTTCAACCAAGCAGAAAATCTCCGACCTTAGTCCCTGGGAGGAGGACAGATACAGACCTGATAAAAGTATATTTACTTTCCTGCCAAAGTATCACACTAAATGGCTATGACTAAACTCCTTCCCCTCACTTTGAAATGAATGTACTATTACCAGGCAAAGAAAGTTCTCCCCGGCAACCAGCCTTCTCATCTCATTAGCCCCAGAGGCTCACAGCTTAAAGGGGCTTGTCCCATTTCTTTCCTTCGAGTCCCCTTCTGTCTGGAACAGAACACATTAAGCCCACTGTTCCCCTCCCTCCACTGTCAAACTGCGATCTTGATCCAAGTCCGTGGCGGTGGTTTTCAACCCTGGTTGCGCATTGCAGTCACGATTCCCCAAGTCCCACCCAAGATCCATTAAACAGAATCTCAGAGCATCAGTGTTTTTTAAAGGCTCCCGGTGTGCCCATTAAATATTTAGTGCTGAAGTCTTCACAAAGCCTCCTCTTACCCGGGAATATATCCTACTGATCTTGGGGATCTTGACACATCCACGACCCGTTCTGAAAATCTTTGTCCGGGCTTTGTAAAATCTCAAGCAATTTCAGGGTTTATTGGCCAGATATCTATGGTTGGTGTTAACGGACAATTCATGGCTAGTGCTCCTACTGGACAGCAAACTGCTTTTCCCTCTGGCCATGCTGCATAAGGAGCTCCCTGATCCATGCGGGCTGGCCTCCATCCTTCCTGCCCAGCCACGGGACCCTGCCCAAAGCAGGACGTACCAGGATGGAGGCCTGTGAGAAGTCTGGGGCTCACTAAGCTGGGAAAGTCATCAGAAACAGTTTCATTTTAAAAGCTCCTTGGCCCTATCGGGAGGGTTCCGATCAGGTTTGCTTGCCTGTCCTGCATCAGAGGCAGTAAGAAATCCAGCCATAATCCTAAAACAAGAGATGATAAAACCTATCTTGTATCCAACCAGTTCAAAATGACCTACCTAACTTTCTTCTCAGCTGCAGGAGCTGACCAGACTCTGATTACTCGTGTTTTATCCCACAAGACCACCTCACGATGAATACCCAGGCACTAGGGCGCAACGTGGCCTTTAGTAAATCATATACTACACTATGCTCGGAGGCCTACAGTCAGCAGCAGCAGGACCTGTCTTAGATGTTCACCTGCATCCTAGCTAAATATAGCCACACTGCCTGTCGGCAAAGGCCAAGGCAAATGGCTCCAGCCCTCTTAAGAGACCATTGAAACAGTCACTGGAGATAGATGAGGGCATTTCTAAGTTCAAAGGGCACGACATTTAACTCAAACAGTCTAACAGGTGTTAGAAAGGTGGTTTCTGATCTGAATTTCTCATCCAAGTCAATCTGGCAAAACCCTTTCCATAAATCAAGATGGGAGACGATTTGGCAAAGCTCATCCGTTCTGACAATACATCAGTTCTGGAACCATGACATGCATAAGGCTGGTTGGAGAACTAAAATCTATACAGAAGCACTTGAACCACAATGGCCAAGAGAAGCTCATGGGTTGAAAAGGTAATAAAACCCGCCTGAACAACCCCAGAGCCCTCACCATCAAGTGTGAGTGGTGGAACTCATCACTAGGGCCTGGTACCTGTAGAGTTTCTTAGCTTACAAAGAGTGTCTATTTGTGTTTAAATTAGAGCTGGAAGAAATGTGAAGAGATAATCCCATATCCAAGGGATGAAAAGAGAAAGAAGGGAAAGGACACTTTTGGAGCTTACTGTGTGTGATATGATTTATAATAAGAAATATATATTTGGTCTTAGTTTCTGGCACAGAGCTCTTAAAACCCTTGGAATTTTCTATGCCGTAAGAGCAATAAAGGTGTCCTGACAGTCATAACAAATCCCTTTCAATCACACCTGAGTTTATGTTAACGAGGTGACTTTCAGAAGGCACCTAAGATGGGGGCTGGTTGCCAGGGAACTAACCTGTGACTAGAGGGTTGAAGCTAACAGTCTCTCCCTCCCACCTCCCCTGACCTCTGGGGAAGGGGAGGGGGTGAGGGCCTGGAGCTTGAATCAATCACCAATGCCAATGATTTAATCAATCGTGCCCTTGTAACAAAGCCTCCACAAAAACTTAAAGGGAGGATGCGGAGAGCTTCAGGGCTGGTGAACGCACAGACGTGGGAAGAGCAGGACACCCAGAGAAGGATGGAAGCTCTGCACTACCCACTCGGCCCTACACCTTGCTCTATCCAGCTCTTCCGTCAGGCTGCTCCTGAGTTACTCTCTTTATAACAGACTGGTAATCTCGTGAGTCAAATGGTTCTGAGTTCTATGATCTGTTCTAGAAAACTAGTTGAGCTCAGAGTGGGTCGTGGGGACCTGCCATCTATACAGGTAACAATCTGGACTCGTGACTGGCACCTGAAGTGTGGAATGGGGGAAGGTACGGGGTGGAAAACAGTCTTGTAGGACTGAGCCCTTCACCTGTGGGATCTGAGGCTATCTGCAGGTAGACGGTGACAGAATTAATTGCTTGGTGGTGTCGGCAGAAACCCACATTGGACTGTGTCCCATCCATCACTGGCTCAGGCCTCAGAGCAGATGAAGGTGGCCGTGCGGAGGGCTCAGATGCCCCGGAATCCCATGGCTAGAGAGGCAGGGGCAGGGTCAGAAATGAGGCTGTGTCAGCAGCCAGGGCCCTGGGTCTCCACACCACACACTAGCTCGAAGTGCCTTCCCTGCCTGAGGAGGGATCGCTCCTTCTCACCCACGATGAAGCCCTGTAACCTCCCTTATATCAGCTACTTGAGATTTCCTGGGGGATTCATCTAAATTAACTACAGAGGCCCCTTTATCAATAGCTTTCCACCCAGCATCAATATTCGCAGGTGGGCAGGAAAACCCTCGCTCTGCCAGCCTTCAGAGACAGGTTGTTGGGAGGCCTGTAGCATTTCTTTTGTTTGTTTGTTTGTTTGTTTTGTTTTTGTTTTGTTTTGTTTTAAAGATTTTATTTATTCATTTGAGACACAGAGATACAGAGAGAGAGAGAGAGAAACCATGAGCAGGGAGAGAGGCAGAGGGAGAGGGAGAAGCAGGCTCCTCACTGAGCCAGGAGCCCGATGTGGGGCTCGATCCCAGGACCCTGGGATCATGACCTGAGCTGAAGGCAGACGCTTAACCATCTGAGCCACCCAGGCGCCCCGCCTGTAGCATTTCTTGAGCTGCTTCACACTCCTCTGCACTAAAATAGAAGGAGGCAGGAGATCAGAGTTCGAGTCCCAGCTCTGCGTCCCACCTGGTGTGTGGCCATGGGCAGGCCCCCCGAGACTGTTTCCTCATCTGTGCACTGAGCTCTGCCCAAACACGCTTCTGAAGAATCAACCCAGTGGCCATGGAAACTGTGAGAGACCACTGAAATGGAAGGTTTGCCTGTCTCACAGTAACAGCACCCCGACAGCCCCTCCCTCCAGGTACACCGGAGATGGCAGGAAGGCTCAGCAGGGTCTGCACAAGGGGCACATGGGATGGCATTCCAAGCGATCATCAGAGCGAAGCCGCAAACACCCCTTCAGCGTCCACTGACCCTCTCGGCAGCCAGTGAATCCGTGTCAACCTCACCTTGCAGCTTTGGGCCTCTTACTACCCACGAACCTGATTCTAGGCTATAAAGACCAGAGGAAAAACATCCCGCGAGTCCAGAGATAAAGGCCCAAATCACCTTTTCTGGATCCCTTGCTGCAAAGCGTACCACCATAAAATGCTCCCTTTTCCTGCTGTGAGGGGCCCCCCTGGAAGGGACTTTCAATGGCCACACCTGCCCTCCAGAACCCCTGCCCCCAGGACCCGGAGGGAGGCTCCTGCTTGGTGGGGCTGTTATTACACCTGCCCCAAATCCCCACCACTCCTCTTCCCTCTGATGCCTCCCTCAGCTCCTCACTGATACTCAGGCAGTCCTGCCCCAGGCTCCCAGAGTGAAGACACGCCGCCCCCCCCTCCCCATTCCACTGGGATAGTCTGTCTCCCAGGCAGGAACCTGCACCACAGAGACTGACAGTGAGGAAGCTCCAAGGCAAAGCCCGCTGAATGGCTACTGCCTAAACATGTTCGTTGTGCGGGCGCGTGCACATGTACATGTGTGGCTGAGATGCTACCATGTGTAATGGAACGGGGAGAGCCCAGTGGAAAGGGCTGGCCTTTGCAATGAAACCAGATTCTGCATCCTGCCTCCGTCCCTCACTTTGACCTTCACAAGGTTCCTAGCGAGCCTCAGCTTCATCATCTGTAAAACGGGTCTGCTCCATGGCTAGTCTTCCAGATGATGAAGGTTAAATAAAGAGTTGTGTACAGTCTTTAGGCTGACACCCGGCTCAGAGCTCATCAGAGTGGGAACTCAGGAAACAGCAGCTATCTGATCAGTCTGTAAGAAAGCTGGGTGGGTGTAGGCCAGAGCCTCCTTTCTCAGAAGAAAGCTCTCCTCTATAAAAACAGAACTCCTGCCCCTGCTTTGAGCTGGGCAAAGGTGAGATCTACAGAATAGGCTGCAGCCTGCCTTGATATGGAAAAGGGAAACAGGGAGGCCCCAGCCTCAACTGCTAAAAATAGGCAATGCCAATAGACTTTGACCTTGCTTCAGGGCTGGGCAGCGCACTATGGTAACCAGGGCTCTTTGCAGGGAGCTGGGGACAGAAGCTGGGTATGCAGAGAGCTGTGCCAAGAGCCCCGCCACTGCCAGCCCTCCGACTGGCATGCAGGGGCAGGGTGGGGATGCCATTTCTCGCAGGAGCCTCACATGGCAATAAGCCAAAGGCCAAGCGGACCCTTCCCTTTCTGGCCCCCATCTATTACACCTGCCATCAATTGCTTCGTTTGTTCCAGGCGCCCGGAAAAATCAACGACTCAGGGAACAGTCCCAAAGGGATCACCTAAATCGCTAACGTTTCTCCCACAGGCAAGGCAGCCTTGCAGGTTCCAGCTAGCCTAAGTGCGTCACCTCTGGGAGCTGTGATGACTTCTGGTCCCCCCTCAGCTTGCCCAGCTAGGAAGAGGAGACCCACACCCATGTTAGATTACAAAACCCTTTCTCCTCCATTAACTCACTGAGCCCCTCTATTTCCCTGTGATATGGATGTCACTGCCTCTACTTTACGGTTAGGAAAACAGGCTCGCAGGGGTAGCATACTGAACAGAGCCCTTAGCCCTGAGGTCCTAAGACCTGGGTTTGAGTCTGAGCTGTGCTACTCACTGGGGCCCTGCCAAAGTCGAAAGGCTTTCATTTCACCATCAAGAGAAACATTTGACAAATGGCTTCTAAGGTCCCTTCTGGGGCTGAAGACTGAGGTTTTAGGGGGTATGTCTTGTCAATAAGAGTCACCAAGAAGAAGCAATCCGAAGTCTCAGGATCTAATCAGAAAGGTCTGTTTATATACACAGATAATGAACCCAAGGCCAGATGAGCAAACTACCACAGAAGGCAAAGCAGCTCAAAGGCCAGGGGGGCAGGAGAAGCCCGGGAAGTTCAGGACACGCTGCATGAAGGAAGAGCTGTCTTCCAAGATGGTCTTGAAGGACAGCCGGAAGTTTAAACGGGGTGAGAAAGGGCATGCTAGGAGGGGAACCCAGAAACACAGGCATACAGGTAAGTGCAGATCTCACCAGAATGCAGCCTGCCATGAGCCCAGCCTAGAAATCAAGACTAATGAGAAGGGCTCTGCTGCACATCCCTGTTGTACACACGGTAGCATCTCAGCCACACACGTGCATGTGCATGCGCCTGCACATCCCCATCCTCAAAGTCAGGTAGATGAGGACCCTGCACCTGCTTTGTTGGGGAAGAAAAGCACATCGCGCTCAGAGCTGGAAGCTGGAAAGATGTGAGAGCCGGTAGAGTCTGAGTGTCTGCAGGTGTCTGGCCTTGGAAGGACACCTGGATTCTGCCGAGCGTGTGCCAGGGTGCCGGCCGACGGGAACGCCTGGCCGCCCAGGGAGCAGAGGTGCATGGCCGGGTCTTTCATAATGGAGTCCCATCTTTGGCTTTCTGGGAATCCGAGTGGCTGGAGAGGGGTCACCTGGGGATGGGGACATGGCACCAAGGCAGCAGGCACATGATTCTAATAGCCGAAACGATGACATGAGAAGCCATGTGGGGCAGACACACCTGATTCCCCTCCAGAACATCAGAACTGGAAGAGCTCTTAGGAACAGGTCTGAGAGCCCCATTTTACAGATGAGAAAACTGAGGACAAGGGAGAAAAGGTGGCTCATCGAAAGCCCCCAGGTAAGTCAGGGGCAGCGCCAGGAACAAGGTCCAGGTCAGACTCACAGTCCAGGGCTGTAGACATTCTAAAGCCCCAAATACCACATGCTTGAGGACACATAGAAGGCAGAGCGGAGAAGCGTTTCTGGGAAGCGGAGGGCTGACGAGTGTCAGATGATGGGACAGCTGGAGGATACTGGACACAGACAGGAGCACTCTAAATCTGGCACTCAGAAAGCAACTGGAAATGGAACTGTGATGCAGGTCTAGGGGGTAAATGCTGGAGAAACATGCACATTTCCTTAAAACCAGACGGTGAAAAGGATAGACAGAAAGAGAAACTCTGAGGTTCAGGGTAAGAAAACTCAAAGGGTTTTAGCTAAATGACCTCAGTCTTCTCAGCAGGAGGTAAGGCCAAGTGCACGAACAGAGTTGTTGCAAGAACTGGACTGCAGGGCTGTGGTCAGGATTCCGAAGGGGAACCGAGTCCCAAAGGGGCTAACAAGGCTCCAAGAGTAGCCCAGGGGCTTGGACTTTGCTGTATCTGTGAGCTGTGACCTGTGCGGGGGTCAAAAGGCACAGCCTGCCAGCCTGGGAGAACAGATGGGCCTGCGTGTTGAGGGGAGGCCAGGGGACAGTCACGGGGGCAGGAGCACCAAAAAGCACACAGGCAAGAGGGTTGAGGCTCCGCCAGGCCGCGAGAGGGGAGAACGAGGCAGGAGGCAACGGTTAAGGTCCAAGGCCATGTGCAGGGGGACTGGAAAGACGGAACCAAGGGAAGTTATCATGGGACGGGAACGACAGAATTCCAGCTCTTGGAGCGATCGGGTGGTGACGGGACCCAAGTGAATGTGTCCGAGGTTTGCCCAAGTTTCAATGCGAGGGAACAGTGTCCAGGGTATTTAGAAGGATGGGCAACTTGAATTCCCAGGCTGCCCAGGGGAAAAGAAAGGCTGAGACCACCTGCGAGGTCAGAAGGCAGGGCACCAGGTGGCCCAACCTGGACGACAGCAGAACGGGACAGGGGGGCAGGCAGAGGAAAGCTGGTCGCCCCTGTCCTGGGTCCTGGCGGGCGGGGAACGAGTCTCCAGCTGGGAAATGGGGAAGGAATCCGACCACTAACTCAAGGCAGCGGCTGGAGAGTTCGTGGCAACAGTCAGGGAGGTAAGGGGATGGTGGACAGGAAGTCCTGAAGTGCAGAGGGGCTTCTGGTGGGAGCAGAGGGGGTGTCCGCCTAGGAGGCCTGCAGCCAGAGGGATGCACGGAAGTCCTGACTCCACGGCATCATCTCGGACTCAGCGTGACACAGACGTTCTCAGGTGGACCCAATTTCTAGGCACCGATTTTGAGCATCTTAGCCTGAACTGGCACCTGTGACCCCCCAGGGAGTATGTGAAGAAGTGTCTTTAGGGAGAAAGACTAGCCACAGATGCTCAAACATCTCCTATCAGGGAACTCACCCTTTCATACAATCTAAAATAGCACCACCCCTTACTCAGTCTGTCTCTCCCCTTACTCTGCTTTATTCTTAACACTTACCACCATCTGTCATATATGTGTTCAATGCTTTATCTACAGTGCTTAAAAGGGGCCCAGTGCATAACTGATGCTCAATAAATAATTTTTTTTTTTTACTCAATTATAATTAACATACAAGGCATGTTGTAATAGTTTCGGGCAGACCATATAATGATTCAACAATTCTATACATTTCTCAGTGCTCACCAAGATACATATACTCTTAATCCCCTTTATTTCACCCATCCCCCCACCCACCTCAAAAAATATTTTTGATTGTTGAATAAATTACTTTGAAACCCAGAGTTAGATTTTGTTGGGGAAGGAGACTGTGAAGTCACTCGTGCTTTTGAAAAGAGTGGCTCTGAGCTACGTCAGGTTCACTCCCTCTAGCACCCCCGCTATGGACAGTTCTGTCCCAGGCCCAGCTGACCTAACACAACCTCCTGGAGCCTGCAAGATGGTTCTCAGGCAGTGCCAAGACCTGCTCCGACCGGGCCCCTGCACCCACTAAGCCTGGCTGGGATCACATTCAGTGTGTTCACAGCACCCGCTCTCTCCACCCAGCAAGAGTCCACAAGAAGATGATGCTGCCGTCCCTGTGCCAGTTAAAAATAAAGCATCATTAAAAGCATTTCTAGACTGGTATATCTTCTGCTTTCTACCTACTCTAGAAATGTGCCCAAGTTGCATCCCTATGCTTAGAAATGTTTCCCGAATGCATTCCCTTGCACAACAGGAACGCTTCTTTCTCTCTTCCTCTCCCGGTTATTGGCCACCTCAAGGGAGGGGGCATGTGGATGAATGTCACATGGGCACCATCACCGCCACCCCAACGCTTGCTACTGCAACAACATCACCGTTTAATTCCTATTTTCCCTCTACCAATCTCCAGCAATTGTGGATCTGCAATTAGCATGAAAAATCAAACTGTCCCAAAACGTGTCAAAGGAGTACTCACAGCAACCTGGGAAGAGTCGAGGAACTGGAGGCCGAAGTAATCTGTTTCCACGAGGTCCAAGTGGTACACGATCTGATCAAACAGATCCTGGCCTTTGGCATGTTTCTGGAAGACAATTGGGTAGATGAAAACTGAGGATGTGACCACTGGATAAGAACAAAACATTTTAGGGCGCCTGGGTGGCTCAGTTGGTTAAGTGACTGCCTTTGGCTCAGGTCATGATCCTGGAGTCCCTGGATGGAGTCCCGCATCGGGCTCCCTGTTCAGCAGGGAGTCTGCTTCTCCCTCTGACCCTATCCCCTCTCATGTGCTCTCTCTCATTCTCTCTCTCTCAAATAAATAAATAAAATCTTAAAAAAAAAAAAAAAGAACAAAACGTTTTAAAAAGAAACAAAACCAAAACCACTTTTGTCTCTATATTGTATACATGTATATGCCACAGTATACACAATTTTTAAAAATTTAATTATTTTGGGGGCATCTGGGTGGCTCAGTCAGGGAAGCATCTGCCTTCAGCTCAGGTCATGATCCCAGGGTCCTGGGATCGAGGCCCTGCATCGGGCTCCCTGCTCAGCGGGAAGTCTGCTTCTCCCTCTGCCCCTCCCCCCTGCTCATGCTCTCTCTCTCTCTCTCTTGCTCGCTGTCTTGTTCACTCTCTCTCTCAAATAAATATTTTTAAACAATTTAATTATTTGTATTATAATAAAAACTCATTGTTAAATCTAATTACTCATAACGAAAACAAAACAAAACACCAAAGAACAACTTCATAGGATGAATAAGGAACCAATGCCTTATTATGAAAACTGGTAAATAAAGGGAAGAGATCAGGCACTGATCTGGCCAATTGGCTGTAGCACTGGGTAACCAAAGAGTAAATGATGGGATATACAAAAATTAAATCAAAACGGGTCAAAGACCTAAACGCAAGAGCTAAAACTATAAAATTCTCAAAACGGAAGCACAAGTCTTCATGACCTTGGATTAAGCAATGACTTCTTAGATAAAACACCACAAGCACAAGCAACAAAAAACCCCAATAAAACCAGAGGTGCCTGGCTGGCTCAGTCAGCAGAGCATGTGACTCTTGATCTCAGGGTCATGAGGTCGAGCCCCACATTGGGCGTGGGACAGATGCACAACTCTATGAATATACTAAAACCCACTGAATTATACACCTCCAATAGGTGAGTTATATGGTATGTCCACCTCAATAAAGGTATTAAAAATAGCAGATGGGCAGAATTTCTCTTTATAGTAGTACAGCAACAACAAAATGAAGAAGGAATCACAGAATTGCAGTATCACAATTTTGCAACTTCTAATGAATGTTAGGTGCTAAGCACTGAAACCCGGCGGCTACTAACATCGTGACAGAAGACAACCAGCCATCGAGTACCTCCTGATGAAGAGCACCCCCCCAAGATGTAATCTTTCTCCCCACAGGAAAAAAAAACCCAACAACAACAAAACAAGTCTGGGGCTGATTCAACCAGTAGATCCAACAGCCAACTGCAGGAAATGCAGAGGAATGTTCTAAACTGTAATGGGGCCGCAATGAGCAAGATCCAGCCTGTGGGAAATTCTAGAAACTCCTCAGGACGACAACATAGCTTCTTCAACAAACAGAAGAGACAGAAGTAAAGGGATGGAGGGGCACCTAGAAGTTACAAAAGATCTAAAAGACACCTTTATAAAAAAAAAAAAAAAGCAAAATGAAACTGCAATGTGTAGGGACGCACATTGGGTGAGAAGAGGATCAAGAAGTGGTTACAATGAAGTCAGGGGAGTTGTTGCTCTCAGGGGCCCAGAGGGGATGTGCCAGGGAGAGAGCCCACAGTGGACCTCCCGCTGGCTGGCAGGGTCCCAGCTCCTGACGTGGGGGGTGGTACAAGGGTGTCTGCCTTCCTGAAGTTTGTGAAACTGAACCTTTGTTTTATGTGTATGTCTGCATTTGTGGTTATATAAAACAGCACTCACAAAAAGCAAAAAAAAAAAAAAAAAAAAAAACCTCAAAAATATGGCACTGGATTTTAACTTTCAGACTCCTTCTTTCCTGGAAACACTCCTTAAAGGCAACAATTCAATAGGAGCAGAAGGCTCCAGGCGCAGAGATATTCTCTGGAGCATTATCTACTGGGGAAATAAAGCTGGGTCTGGGGCACGAAGAAGAAACAACCCAAACTCCAACCACAGGGACACAGAGCTGGGCCCATCAACAGTCGGGAATACTGCTGGGCTGTTAGGACAGATAATTATAAGGATGAGACAGGAATCAGGAAGATTCTTATGTCGACGTTAAATAAACAGACCACAAAGGAGTAAGAAGCTGTGATTCCAACTACACAGCAATCTGTCTGCGCTGTATGGTTTGCTTGATAAAAACGGTTTGCGAAAACTAAAAGCCCTGTGTTGGGATGGAGAAACCATGGATGGTTTTCTTCCCGAGTGTTCTTTAACACGGATCTTTTGGCAGTCGTTAGACAACAAACACAATTAAAAACACACAAAATCACCATTCCGGCGCTCTTCCTCCGATGTACTCGCTCCTCTTAACTATCCGGCACTTCTAGCCTACCCAACACCTATCACCACGGGGCCAGTGCCTCATTAGTGGGTTTCCTGGGGGGACAGAACTAGTTAGCATACAGCTTTAGCAGCACGATGTGGCAGACAGAATTGGGCTGGCAGGAAGCAAGAGTAGTCCCACATGCATTAACTGTGACCATTAAGCGATTCATAATTTCCCCAAATCCATACACCCATCCTGGACTTCTGCAGCTACAAACCAGGCACGGTGCCCTGAATGGACTGGGTCGCTCAAACTCAGCAGACCCCAAATCCCGCCTGCTCCCCACCTGGATCTCTCTATTTTGGTTCAGGGCTTACCATCCAGGGATGTCATTTTAACACTCACGGAGGATGAACTGAAAAAACACATTTCCACACGTGGAAAATAAGGGCAGCTGGCCCAAGCTTCTCTCTAGATCATTCCAAATCTTACGTTTCTGATGTCTTTCTAAAACGCTCTTATTTAGAAAGAGCTCAAGGGGGAGGTTGGGAAAAGAACCCTTCTAGGGTTGGCTGGTCCTTTCTGCCATGCCAGACTGGCTCCTCAATCAGCAGACCTACGCTCACTGGACTGGGACATGGCAGACAAAGAGGGGCTGGTGGACGAGAAATACCATGTTTACTGACTCACCTGTAAACACTTCCCCCCACCCACCTCCCCCAGCCCCTTACGCTCTAGGTCTCTTCCTCTGGAAGAGAGAATTCCCGATGGCCCTTTCCAGCTCTAAAAAGAATCTGGTGAGATTATGAGGGCTGGGATAGAGGGGTCCTCAAAACAGAGGTCCCAGGGAGTGAAAGGTCAGACGAAGACAAGAGGGTCCAGGCCACAGCCCCTGAACCCACTGCCATCTATTTCTCCTCCCAGCCCACAAAGTGTCCAGGCAAAACCGAGAAGGCTCCAGGGAACTCCCCCGTCCTGTCAGCCAGGACACACCACCTGGGGCAGCCCCCAGAAGCCCACAGACTGTCATCTCAGGCTTTGCCCAAACAGCCCCTCCTTCACGACCCCACCCCTCCCACGACCCACGACCCACGGCAGTAAGTGCCCCCTCCTGTGCTCCCATAAGCAAGCGCTCGTCTTTATTACACACACACTTATCACCCTGCACCGCGGTCGCCTTTGTTCCTGTCTTAATCAGACTTCAGGCTGAGGGCAGGGACCAGCTGTGTTCCTCTCCCCTTCCCTCCATCCCCAAAGCACATCCCTGGCTGGCACACAGCAGGCACTCCATAAAGGCCGGCTCTGCTGGCTGGGGGGTGGGTGGGTGTGTGTGTGGGGGGGGTGTGTGTGTGGGTGGTTTGGGGCCAAGCAACACATCGTCTGGATAGACCATGCTAAAATGTGGACAACAGACTGATACTTCACCTGCAGCAGGCCTAAATAGGAGAATGCACTCATTACGATCTTTTCAAATTAACTATTCCAGGAACTGGAACCTGCTGCACTTCCAAGCCCATTTCCCTAACACGATTTTGTGGCTATTATGTGAAGTGCTGTCTAATGGTTACAATGGGAGATCCATTAACGTGACGAGACTGGAGGCTACTCCTTGTCGCCTCGCTGCCTTGATATCTCCCTGTGATGAATCCACTCATTCCTTCAACAAATACTGACCTCAGCAAATGCCAGCCACTATTCCAGGGGCTGGGCTACACTGGGGTCACAAAGTCTGAAAGATCAAACAGCTGCAGGAAGCCCTGTCATCCTTGGGGAGCAATGTCACCCAAAACGGCGTGATACCTGACCACAGTGGCAATACCGCTCATCTCCCTGCCTTCTGAAGCAGAACGGACTGAGACTAAACCTTAACTCCGTCCAGATCACCCTTCTGGACTCCAGCGACGCTTCAACTTCCAGATACATATGGCAGGCTGTCCCCAGACACAGCAGGGCAGAAGCTCCACCCATGAGTTCTTGCTTCCCTCCTCCCATCTCAATACATCGCTTCTCACAAGGACCAGCAACCAGCGCTTCTGGGTCAGTATGTCTCTCTGGGGCAGCAACTTCTGATCAGAAAGGAGCTAAAACTCACCAAGCTCATTAACATCCTGTGTAAAGCAAGAGTACAGAGTTACCAGCTGAGGGAAAGGTACAGGCCCCGTGCCACCTCCACTGGCCAGTGAGAGCGTCCTACGTTGTATATTTACGGGTTCCCAGCCACACTTCTGATCAGGAAGCCTCCTGCACAGCTGATGTCTTAACTGTCTCCCCAAATAAACGAACCATCCTGACCCTCTTAGATAAGAAGCAACTGGCAGTGTCTCACGGCAACCTGACCCACGTGCAATGTAACAGGTCAACTGTGGTCCCGAGATAACAAAGAAGACAGAAGCCAATGCATCCAAATCTCATGAGTCTCCGCAGCGTACGACGCGGGCCATCCCCGGCAGGTCCGAAAGGAGGCGAGAAGCTGTGGGCCGGGCAAGTGTATCCGCTCTGGCTGGGAACTAAAATGGAAAAGCAGGACATCCAGGCAGAGCAAGGATTCCGGGAGCCATGTCCTTGCGGACACACGAGGCTCTCCTCTGCCCACCTGCTCCACCCCCACCAGACGGCCAGGCCCTCCGACCACCTTCCAAAAGGCTCCCCCTTTCCTCCCCACAACGGCTCAGGTGACATCTCCTTGTATCTGCACCATATCTGCACCACAGCGAGCGCCCCTCCTAAAACCCGTCTTTCCCAGGTTTGCCAGAATGGATTTCACACAACACAGCCCTCACCTCAGTCCCTCTTCTGCACAAAAACGTGCACCCGAGGATGAACGCAGCCTGGCATCAGACTCTGCGCCATCAACACCGCCCAACCCAATACCCGCTTTATCTCCCCAGGCCCCACAGGTACCCTGGGCTCCAATCAAACACATATTCTCCAACCACAATGCCCACCCAACATATGCAGCAGGTCCACCCTACGGTGTTACCTGTGTCATCCCTTTGCCTGGGTGCCCTCTTCCTACGTCCCTAGTCCCACCCCGTGGGCAGCAAGCCAATCCCCACAGCCACGCTGAAGTAACAGTGGTCATTATGAAACTTCCCCTTCGTGGCACCCTGTCTGGTTCATCTTCGCTTCTCAATCATCTGACATTCTGAAGCTCAATAAACAAACACTGATGTGGATGAATGAAGGGGAATCCTTGGTTCCCACAACAGTCTCCAAATGACCGACTGTTTGGAAGCCTGAACTTCCCGGTCCATCTCCGCTGGGAATTCTCTACAGCCAGCTGGGGTCTGAGTCTGCAGAACCCTGGTCCTACCATCTCGCCTTCCAGACACCCTGTCTCCTCCAATGCACTGGCGTTCTGGAAACCATACCACACTGTGCTATGCCTTCTACACACACAAAATATTATCAAGTTTGGGATTTTTATATATAGGCTAAAAAATCACCAAAATAACTGTGGTGATAGTTTCTAAACCTAAGTGTAAGTTTTTACATTTGTTTAAATAAATGTCATTTTATTTAAATTGGCCCATGACACATCCTCTTAAGAACATTATGAGTCCTGGGCTATTATCCCATGTATCAGATACTGATCTCAGTTTTACAATATGTGGGAAGTGTAATGCAGGCAGGGGTGGGCGGTGAGGGCGGAGGGGTGTAGGTGGCGAGAGTGTGACCACGGTGGGGTCATGCCCTGAGACTCTCAGAAGCCAAACATGTTGGGTTAGAACCCAGTTGTACCTCTTTTCTAGTAATTCGACCATGACCTTAGGTAACTGCACTGAGTCTCCGCTTCATCTGGAAAATAGGGTACTCTCACCTGCACCACCAACCTTGCTAAGTCATTATATTAATAAAAAAAGCAAGAGGGACACCTGGCTGGCTCAGATGGTAGAGCATGCGACTCTTGATCTCAGGGTTGTGAGCTCAAGCCCCACGCTGGGTGTGGAGCTTACTTAAAAAAATAAATAAAGTAAAATAAAATAAAAAATAAGAAAGCATATGAGCATGCATGGTGAACTGCGATGTCCTATCCACACAAAGGAATTATTATTACTTTCATTCAAACCTCGTTTCTCTCACTTGTCCACAAGAATGATACAATGTGCTTTTTGGCAAATACTTAACAAAACTCAAAGTTCAGAGAGTCCGTGATCTACAGCGGTTTAGTAATTCCCTTTGAAGAAAAGCTGAGACTAGTCTGATTTTGGGGATTTCTGTAAACCCATGTTGGTCCCTGGAAATCAATTCCTTCCTTTCCAAGTTTTTTTTTTTTTTTTTTTAAGATTTTATTTATTTATTTGACAGAGAGAGACACAGTGAGAGAGAGGAATACAAGCAGGGAGAGTGGGAGAGGGAGAAGCAGGCTTCCCGCTGAGCAGGGAGCCCAATGCGGGGCTTGATCCCAGGACCCTGGGATCATGACCTGAGCCAAAGGCAGATGCTTAACGACTGAGTCACCCACGCACCCCGCTTTCCAAGTTCTTAAACACCCCGATTTATAGTAGCTCTCAGAAGTCCACCTGGTCTCTCCAGTTGCTAGTGGCCAGCAGTTCCCAGAAGGCACCTGCCTCAGGGCCTGTTTCAGCTGTTTCTAGGAAGTGCTCATCTCATGGTTAGTTAGCAGGTCTGGCCCCCCCATCCTCACAACTTGATAATTTGCTAATTTTCTACGTTCTTAGTAAGAAACTAGCTACTCTACACACACAGACACACACAGCCCCGGCGTCTCTGTCCCCACTACCATCAGTACTAAGTCACTAAGAACAAATATAAACTGTTTACTCCAGGATATCTGAAATTACAACTATCTGAATTTACCAAATAAAAGCCTGAAACTACAAAAAAAAAAAAAAAGTTACCTTGAAATTTCCTCGTGAGAAATAGCATCTCAGCCATCAGCAAAATTTGGGGACTCATAACAGTATCCATAATCTGCAGGAATTAAGACCAGACTGTCCATCTTATAAATTCCACCCGCCCCCATTGAAGAGTGCTTCGTTCCAGGACCCCATTTTGCACAGAGGAAAACTGAGCCTCAGAGAAATTATGTGACCAAGTTCATATTGCTTGTAAGTGGCGGAACTAGAATCAGAATCCAGCCTTTCTGATTTTTTTAGGATAGAATTCTTTCTACCTCACTCCATTGCTTCTCTACTCAACTCATTTGCCTCTGTGGCTCTTAGCACACAGAACGTGTCCTGCAAAGAAGAAATATTTCTTAAGCCCAATTCAATACACAAATACTGAGAGCCTACTTCAAGCAGGGCTACAGCTGGGGTACAAGGCCACACAGTCCAACACAAACAGATCTCATGGTGGGGAGGCAATTACTAATTTGTTTGGAGGGCAGGCAAGTTGTGGCAGAATGGACAGCAGATGATTTGCTCACAAACTAACACAGAAGCCAAGACACTGTGCTGAGGGGGGATATCAACAGTCTGGGCAGCTCCTGGAAATTCAATTCTGGTAAAACAGAGCACAGTGATACTAATTTCCTGACATGCCTGGCTAACAATCTCTTAGAAATCACAGGAAGCAATAAAAACAACCGCCCTTAATTTTTGATCAACAGGGAAGTAAGAATGATCTTGGAAGAAAATGACTGCCATCTTGGTGCGTGACTCAGTGAACGGAGACCCTACTGATCAGCTGCACTAAGAACCAGGGTTCTTTCCACGTTGGGAAAGGGGCTCTCACTGTGCTACATGAGGACTGGGTGGGCAGATTTTCAGTTTCACCACCACAGAACACTGCCATATTGGCTTCAAGTAATGGAAAGATAAATATAAAACACAGACTGTGTATTACATTATTGATTTACTATTGATCAGCCTCTGTTCCTGGTTGATAAACCCTCTCTGGGCCAAGCAGCAGAAATTCAAAGCACTCCATTTGTTCCTTTAATGCCACATCCCTCACAGGGCTGCTGCTAGAATTAAATGACCCCACTGGCCATGATCCTATGAACCTTCTTTCAATCAATGTGGAATAGCTAACATCTAGTGACCTCAATTTCTGTCTCTCTATAGCTCCTTCCAAGCATGCCTATCACAAGGGACTCAATAGTTTAAGGGATGGTTTTCCATTTATTCCTTAAGATGCTGAATGAAGTCCAGACACCTAAAACTACTTGATCCTGGCTGCCTGAAAACTGGTTTTGACCAACACTTCCAATGTTATGCCTGGGTGGCTCAGTCGGTTGGGCATCTGACTCTTGGTTTCGGCCCAGGTCCTGATCTCATGGGTCTGAGCCTTGCATCGGGCTCTGCACTCAGTGAGGAGTCTGCTTAAAGATTGTCTCCTTTTGCCCCTCCCCCCCCACTCTCTCTTTCAAGTAGATAAAATAAATCTTCAAATGTTATGCTTCCAACTCTCAGTAAGAAACATCAGAGACAGCATGTGTTGAATATTCTTCAATTTTGGGTGACATTCCTAACAGGCAAATTGCAATATGCTATTCCTACCAACAGGGACATTAACAGAGCATCAGACAACCTCCCCAACACAAAGATCCACTGGGCAAATTGCTCTTAAAAGATCTAAGTTAGAGGGGGCCTCTCCATGTCACCTTCATTATTAACCCAGGTGAGTCATGTCATCTGTCACAGTGCTCTTTGCCTAAATGAGTCCACTCAAATCCCTAGTGAATGAGAACAGGGGACAGGAGACTGCCTTGAATGACCTGAATGGGCAGGTGCTTTCCACCCCAGTGGACTCTATCTTCCATCAAAAGACAAGCAAGTACACGGGGGACTCAAAAGGTCTCAGGTGGCAAGTACCTAAGGCATTAGCTTTAGTGTGTGTGTTTGTGTGTGTGTGTGTGTTGTAAAGATTTTATTTATTTGAGAGAGAGAGAGAGAGTGAAAGAGCAAGACAGCTGGGGGAGGGGCAGAGGGAGAGGGAGAATCTCAAGCAGACTCTAAGCTGAGCATCGAGCTCAATGTGGGGCTCGATCTCACAACCCTGAGATCATGATCTGAGCCAAAACCAAGAATCGGACGCTCAAGCGACTGAGCCACCTGGGCACCCAGTGTGTTTTTATTATTTTGTTTTGGTTTTTAACTGTGGTGCGTACAAACATCGTGGCAAGATCTTTCTTTTTTTTTTTTTTTAAGATCTTTGTTCTTTTCCCTTGCATCTGGAAGAACCTGACATTGCTTCAGCCAAATAGAATATGGTGTCAGTAATGTTTTGTCATTTCCAAGGTGAGGTGACCGTTCTCTTGGGATGTTTCTCTAGGGTAGAGCCAGCCACCATGTGAAAAGCCCAACCACGCTGAGAATGCCAGGCTGAAGAGGCCACGGGCAGGTGTCCCAGCTGAGCCCAGCCTTCCAGACATCCCTGCCAAAGTACCAGAGGAGCAGAGTCTTCGGCCCTCCACACCAGCCCATTTTCCAAAGGAGTACTCCTGATGACCCTGGCCAATGCCAGGAGCAGCCGAACAACCTCCCAGCTGAGCCCCACTCAAATTCTTGACCGAGAGAATCCTGGTTGTCATTTTAAGTCACTAAGCATAAGTGGAGGAGTTTGTTATGCAACAATAGATAACCAGCATGAAAACCATACGTATACACAGATACAGCAGGTGTTCATGGCATATGTATGTATACATAAAAGCTTTTTGTAACTTTAAAAAATGTTTCTTTGGAAATCCCTACACTGTGATGCTAACTTAGGGTATCACCTGCTTGGAGATAAGGAAGTAGAAAAATAAACATATTCATTCTAGAACAAAAAAAGGAATAAACAAATCAAAAAACTATTCTTCAAAGGCCACTAATTCTCCTTAGGAGAAACATTAAAATCAAGGGTTGGAATATCTGAGGCTGTCTTACTCTACACTCACCAACTACATATTAAGAACTCAATAAATTGCACCAAAAAGAAGGGAGGGAACTGTTACCAATGAAAAGAGACTTAAGAGACATTATTTACTAAGTGCAACGTGTGGTCTGTAGTAGGCTCCTGATTCAAACAAACCAACTGTAGAAAGGTTTTTGAGATGATGGGAAAACTGAACAAGGACTTGGTAGCAGATGACATTAGGGACTCACCGTTCACTTTGTGGAGCAGGACAAGGGTATTATGGATACACACATACATGCGCATGTGTGTGTATTTATACATAAGAGATACCCGCTAGGTGTAACAGGTTAAATGTTAAGTCGCCTGGGAGTTGCTTTAAAATACTCCAGAGAAACAATTAATAGATGGGCATTGTGTACGTGAGACTTGCATCATACTATGCTCTCTACTTCACGTACTTGAAAAATTCCGTAATAAAAATTTAAAGCTCACAAACTGCAAAGGAGTTAGGGGATGGAGGGTGTTAACACAGTCTGGCCTGAGCCCTGCCTTTGAGAATCCAAGCCAGAGCCTGGGACCAGTCTATGTCCTCAGCGAGGGTGAAGGTGCTATGGGATGCCAAAAGGGGAAATGACTCCAAGCCGTTAACAACTGATTTTCTTCCACGACCTTAAAACAAAATCCTGTATACAGACTTCTGTTGGGATCCAACTCAGTATCTACCTGTGGATCTTAAGTCCCATTTCATCCCTGCCCCCAGTCCTTGGTGCGGCTTATAAAGGGAGTGAGCTACTGTACTCCATGCCCAACTTCACAGACACAGATAACATACTTTTATAGCAAGAAAGTATGTGCAGCAACAAAAGCTAAATCTTTTAAGCGTTGGACACCAAAGTGAAACGTTCTACCCTATCTAATTTTGTGGAATCAGTGATTTTATCCCTTAGAACATTTCTGAGGGACACAGGATTGATTTTTAACCTTGAACTAAAAAAACGCCATCATCTGTGACCAAGCAGAGTAAAAACATTTGATATGGAACAGAACACGCTCCCTGGTGGGCATTCTTAGATAGCCACAATGAGCAGGCCTTGAGGAACCCTACTCAACATCCAAGTTACCAAGTAAGAACGTAGGAGTGTTCTAGAAATCAGTGCATTCAAGTCCCTCATTTTACAGGTGGGTAAAATGAGGCCAGAAGCAGGTCACACTGCCAGGCAGCCAATACAAAGCCAGAACTAGAACATGAACCTTCTGACCCTGGGACCAATACAATTGTCCTTCTTTGGTCCATCTTGAGACAACAGCATTATGGATGTTATCTCAACAGGAAAAAGAACTGGCAAGCCTTGCGTTTCTGAAAGGTTAAGAACCAAATATGCAATACTAAAAAACCAGAAATCTCAGTGTTAAAAACTCCTTAACTATAAAAAGTGCTTGGTTTGGGGAAATATTTTTGGCTTTTTTAAATGGTGGTTCAGGAAAATTAAAAAAAAAAAAAACCCACAGGAGAAAGGAAAAAGAAAATGAAACAAATTTGTGCCTGACTAAACAGTAACACGCAATTAAAATGATGGATGTCTTTGTGCCAGAGGTTGAGTTTGAAACAAGCTGCTGGAAGAAGGGCAGCCCTGAAAATAAATTGCCAAATTACTTTTTGCAGCCAGATTGCAGATTCCCCCGCCATGCAATTCTGAAAGCAAATAACCCCACATAAATAAATATGCAACGAATTCCCAGGGAAACCAGCCAAGAAACATGAAGAGAACTAACTTTGGGTGGAAGACTGCCCCCATCCATCCGGCGATTTAGGAGTGCGACTCAATTTACAAAATAAGGCAGGTCAATGCCACCTCAAACGTGCAAAGCTTCCCTGAACTCCCCAGTCCCATCGTGACTGTTCCCCTCCTCTGTGGCCCTCCAGGGGCTTCTGGATGTCACAGCCCACCCCGCGATGCAGCGGCTGAAGGTATGGGCTCGAGGGTCAGCATGCCGCAGGGCTGAGTCCCAGCTCTCTTACTCCACTCAGGCTGATTTGGGGTCAGGGAATTTCTTACCTGGTCAGGATGTTTAAGAACCAAATGAAATGAAATGAAGAATTTAAAGGGGCTTGGCCCCAGGGTGAGCCCATCAGACACCCCCAGTGATGGAGGTGGCCTCTTTCTTCCTAGCATGCCCATTCACAGAAAGACATGAGCTCTATGGAGATCAAGTAACAGGGGAGTATGTTGTGGGCTGAACTGTGTCCCCCCAAATGTCATACATTGAAGCCCTAACCCCCCCCCAGTGCCTCAGAATGTGGCTATATTTGAAGACAGAGCCTTTAAGGAGGTGATTAAGTCCAAATGAGTTCATTAGGGTGGGCCCTACTCTGATCTGACTGGTATCCTTAAAGAGAGAGAGAGACGAGGTCACACCCACAGACATCAGGGATGCCCGCTCCAGGGGCAAAAAACCCCATGCAGACAGGGAGAGGAGAAGCAGCAAGGGGCCAGCCAGCTACAAGCCCAGGAGAGAGGGGGGCCTCCAGGGAAGCCAACTCTGCCAGCACCGTGATCTCAGACTGGCAGCACCAAATCAAGGTCTGTGGCATTTTGTTACGGCAGCCTGAGCTGTCTAATACGGGGACTTACACGGTTTCAAGTCAGAAGCAGGTCTGAACCTGGGTTCCGCCATTCACAACCAGCACAAGCCCAGCTAAGCCCCCTAGCCTTTTGGGGTCTGTTTCCTGCCTGTACAATGGAGATGACACAGCATCCAGTGACGTGTGGAGAAGATGAAAACATGCAGCTGGCCTGGGCAGAGCCAGGGCTGTGCCCAGGACCACAGACTCTCAGCCCCAGGAACCTCCCACCATAGCCCTCTGGGGATCCAGAGCCTTCGCTGGGTGGTACGGCTTGGTCACAGCACAGTCGTGGAGCCCAAATGCCTTGGGTCCCACCCGGAGCTGGTATTCTAGAAGCATGGGCAGTGAACCCGACTAGCAAATTTGCCTGCAGTTTAAAACTTTTAGGGATCACACCAACTGCTAAGACACAGAATTTTGGGGCTTTTTACTTGGCTCTGTGTGCTTGTACAATTTTCAAAAAAGTTTATGAGTGGAAAAGCACATAAGACTTTTAAAAAACCTTGGCAATTAGAGACATAAAACTATAACTGAGGCACGCCATCCATTCATGTGATGGAGGGGTATACAAATCAAGGTTTTTTTCTAGCTGGCCTTCAATTTTTCCTCTCTCTCTCTCTCTCTCTCTCTTTTTGGTGACTCAGTAGTCTTAAAAAAAAAAAAAATCTCCTGCAAGAAGAAGGCAGAGAATGACACATTCAGATGGAGGAAAGGAGGCATGGTGCTTACAGGCTGTAGGTTTGGATTTGTAAGGATGGCATTAACAAGATTATTTCCCTGAGGTATGTGGTTTGTGGTTAGTGTGAACTATTATAAGAATCTTGACTGTAAGTTCACCACCCAGAAAGTTAGTCCCTCATATCCATTAACTAAGAAAAACATTTTCCAATCATATATGTATTTTTAAAAGCAACAACCCAGAATACCAAGCAAGGTACAGGCACTGATTAGTATTATTGTGCAATGTTACTTTAAAATAGAATACACAAATAGGAAATTATTTACAGAACTCAACACCTAGGTACAAATAGAGTAACTTCTTTAACTTCTGTGGATTGGTCATAAGCTAACCCCAATTGTCCCCAGCTCAAGCAGAACTAATTCACCTGGAATGTCTTAACACACAAGATCCCAGCGTCTCAGGACTTCAAATCCATGTCAAAAGGTATTCCTTCCTACAAGACTGCCACTAAAGCAGACATTGACACCCCTCCCCCAACCTACCGCAACCCTCACATCTTCTAGGAGACCCACAGAATGTAAAAGGAGGAGGAAACTCCGTGCGGGGTCATGCAGGTCCCACCCCCACACAAGCCACCTTGAAGGCTTCCTGCCGGAGGTGCCCACATGCACACGAGTGAAGTGGGCCATGATGAATGGCGGGGGGGGGGGGGGCAAGGAGCATGGGGCAGTCACCACACAGATCTAGCCAACTGCCACTCTGGGAATTCAGATCTTCCAATTATTTTTTTTTAAAGTCTACAAATTTGAATTTTTTAATGTGAAATGTGGTGATTTTGTAAAGCCTGGCATTGACCTCTAGTTTACCTTTTTTTTTTTTTTTTAAAGATTTTATTTATTTATTTGAGAGAGAGAGAATGAGAGACAGAGCATGAGATGGAGGAGGGTCAGAGGGAGAAGCAGACTCCCTGCCGAGCAGGGAGCCTGATGCGGGACTCGATCCCGGGACTCCAGGATCATGACCTGAGCTGAAGGCAGTCGCTCAACCAACTGAGCCACCCAGGCGCTCCTCTAGTTTACCTTTTAATTGAAGGGTGACATACGCAGACAAAAGTGCCCAGGTCAAAAAATAGGGTATTACCAGACTTCCAGAAGCCCCCGTGTGCCTCTTTCCCATTTCTACCCCTTTCTTCCATCCCACAGGTACCAAAGATTTGTCTTGCCTGTTTCGAAATTCATATAAATGGAATCACACAGCAGATACTGGTTTACAACTGCATAGGAGTGTGGGGACAGTGCCCCTCCAATTCATAGGCCTTGTATCTTTGAACAAAGTCACACAGGTGGTACTTTACAACCCTAAGCTGAAGAGAAATGAGACCCAAGTAGATTTACAGCAGAGAATGACTTGGAATCACGGAGGCCCCAGGGAGTCAGAATCAAAGATAAGATGAAGCCAGGCATGGGTGGAGTGAGATGGTCAAAGTCCCATAGAAGGGGAGGGTCTGTTCCTGGATCAAAGGGATAGCAAAAGGACAGGGACAAAAAAACAGGGGTGGTGGCAGGTGCCAGTGGGGGAAAGCCAGAGTTCAAGATTCATGGCCACCAGCAAGGCAGAAAGTAAGCAAACTGGAGAGAGCACAGCCAGGGCTGGCTGGGACCAACCCCAGTGCCCAGAGAGCCTGCATTTTCCCCAGGAGACCAGACGTCTCTGGAAGGAGAATTCACTGGATTCCTGAAAGGAGGAATCAACAAAGAATACCTGGTCCAGGGCACCTGGGTGGCTCAGTTGGTTAAGCGACTGCCTTCGGCTCAGGTCATGATCCTGGAGTCCCAGGATCGAGTCCCGCATCGGGCTCCCTGCTCAGCAGGGAGTCTGCTTCTCCCTCTGACCCTCTTCCCTCTCGTGCTCTCTGTCTCTCATTCTCTCTCTCTCAAATAAATAAATAAAATCTTTAAAAAAAAAAAAAAGAATACCTGGTCCACTCTTTCTTCAGAAAACTTTTTATTATGGACAATTTCAAATAAACACAAAACAGAACAGCATAGTAAACACCCACCACTCAGCTTTAACAATTATCAACATTCTGTATCCTCTTTATTCATTCCTCCCCACCGCTCTCCATTAATTTTTTACACATCTTTTTCGGCTGGCGGTAATAAATTTACTTACATTGAAGTGCACAAACCTGCACTGTTTCATTTTGACAGGCGGAAACAGCTTTGTAACCCCCTCACCCTGGTACCATTCAGCACATTCCCATCTCCCCACAAAGTTCCCAGGCAATCCCAGCGGCCCTCTCCAGGCCCCCAGAAGCAATGGCTATTCTGATTTATTTTCTCCACAGACTAGCTTTGCCAGTTCTAGAACTGCATATACGTGGAATCATATGAGGGGAATACTCTTTTGTGGAACGTTTACTTCACTCAGCATAGTGCATGGGAATGCAAAAAGAGGAGGTTTAAAATTCAGTTTGGGCTAAACCATACAGACACATCTTCATCGCCTTCTCAGCCATCTTATGTGGATAGCTATAAGATAAACAATTGAGACTAAAAATAACCCACACTGGGATTCAGAGCCATGATTTTCAATGGATTACTCAAGTCCTGCTTTCTTCCCTGGGTTCCATGTGCCAGATAGGAGTTTCTGCACATTTTAGCGACAACTATCTCAGAGCTCTGACAACAAGAGCTGACTTGCAATATGCTCTGCAAAGCATAGTGTATCATTATTTTTTTCCCGTCTCCTGCCCTGGCCCTTAAGCAAGAAAAATGGGAGTAAAGCGTGGAAAAGCTGTAGAATTCTCAGCGAACGCAAAAGACACATCTTCTCACTAAACTGGACCCTGCTTAAGAAAAAAGATTTATCTCTGACTCAGTCTTGTATCCCCCCAACCCCCTGGCTTGGCTGTGTGTATACAGCAGGCACTCAATAAATGCCTGTCTCTTCATTATTTGCTCTTCCTTGAAAATGTCCACCCTGCCCAGATGTGGACGGCCAAAGAGCAGAATAGCCAAGAATTTAGGGTGCCTTCCTTTTGTCGTCTGTAAAATAGTGGCAGGAATACCGGCCCCTACGCTTAGGGACTCTGTGTGAGCTGAGAAATCCACGTGAAGCAGCCAGCCCAGCGCCCGGCAGAGAACAAGCATCTAGAGACCTACAGACATCAGCACCAGCCTCCTGGCTGGCCCTGTCGGACGTGAACAGCATTCCAACCCCTATACCAGACTCTTCCCCAGGAGTCTGATCCGCTGACCCCTCACACTGGCCTCATCTAAAACACAACAGTAGTGAATCGGGTTTTGTGGCACCTTAAAACTTATACCATTTGGAGGTCCTTTTAAAGAAAGAATACACACAAAAAAAATCCTACAGTTGCAAACTGTACAAAACCAAAGACCAAGCTGCCACAGTACCGGGGCCCCTCTCTACGGCTGCTCTGCCCCCAGGATTCTCTATCTCCCCAACCTGCCATGCACAAAACACGGGGGTCCCATCTCAGCTTCTCCATCACCCTTACTCCTAAAGCCAGCCACCAAATACACTGGATTCCAGGTCTCAAACTCCACTGCATCTGCCTCTCCTGTCCATGTCCAGCATCACCCTCACTCAGACCCACGATGCCGGTGACAGCCTCTTAGCTTCACTGCCCACCTTCGATCACCCTGCAGAGCCAAACTCCATGCGTCCAGTGGTGTTAGCCTCCCTTCCCGTCTCCTCTGCTTCTCTTTTTCAGACACATCCTCCTCCTGCCCTCCTTGGTGAGGCCGTCTGTCACACTGTTCTTCCACCTGGACTGCCAATCCTCCGCCGCTCAATGTCAAAATCAACCCCACAGTCACCTCCCCTGAAGCCATCCCCAGTGGAAATCCACCTCTACTTCCAAGGAACCCCTACACGATTTCACCTGTCCAGCTAGGATGGTGCCCAGTCATTCTGCCTGGTATTATGGTTATCTGAGAAGCACAAGGAGGTGGCACAGAGCTCCAAAGAGTCAAAAGAACAAATGTACCTTTCTCAGTCTGTCTACCCCCTCAGCCAAATGGGAATGAGAACACCTGCTCTGCTGGCATACGAGTTTTAAATGAGATTAAGACCGGGAACACACAGGAAGATCCAACATTCACAGGAGGGCTCAGAACCTGCGGCCAACCTCAGCCCTATCATGAGCCGTAAGTTCCCGGTAATGTGCCTTCTCATATCACAGTCATTGTGGATCCTTCTATACCAGCGTGCAGGTGCTTTCTTGGCTGCAAAGATAAGATTTCTCCCTCCCATGACAAGGATCTTATCTCTCCAAGCCTTTCTTCACATAGAAGAGGTAGTACAGTGTAAAGATCAAGAACATGTTTTTACCAGAATTTTTTTTTTTTTAAGATTTTATTTATTTATTTGAGACAGAGAGAATGAGAGAGACAGAGAGCACATGAGAGGGGGGAGGGTCAGAGGGAGAAGCAGGCTCCCTGCTGAGCAGGGAGCCCGATGCGGGACTCGATCCCGGGACTCCGGGATCATGACCTGAGCCGAAGGCAGTCGCTTAACCAACTGAGCCACCCAGGCGCCCCCAGAATTTTTTTTTAAGTATACATAGTATGATCACATTTTTGTTGAAAAAAAAAAAACAAACAACTTTTTCTGCCAGCCCTTAGAGAAAAGGTCACAGGGATATACACAAAATGTTAAAGTGGTGCTCTCTTGGTAGAGGTATTTTATGATTTATATTCTGTACTTTCTTTACTCAGTAATCCCTAAAAATTCCAAACTAAACAAGTATTGCTCTTATTTTTTAAAAGTGCAGGGGTGGGGCACCTGGGTGGTTCAGTCGTTAAGCGTCTGCGTTCGGCTCAGGTCATGATCCCAGGATCCTGGGATCGAGCCCGGCATTGGGCTCCCTGCTCAGCGGTGAGTCTGCTTCTCCCTCTTCCCCTCTTCCCACTCATTCTCTCTCTCTCTCTCTCTCTCTCTCTCTCAAATAAAGCCTTTAAAAAAAGAATAAAAAAAAATAAGTGCAGAACTGGTATAGCAAGGTAGCATTACTTTTTAATAAAACAAACATTTTGTCATTATTTTTTCCCTTTTCTTCTTCCTATTCATGCAGCTAGGCTGTTCTGATCTCATTACCTTCAAGAAAGGTATAACCAGAAACTGAAAATTAGGTGGAAAAAAAAAAAAGATGGAGAGCCTGGATGCTGGAGCCAGACTTCCTGGGTATAACACATTCTAGTGGCAAGAACCTAGAGATGGTATTTGACTGTTTTGCACCTGGTTCCTTGTCCGTATAATAGGGCGACAGTCACCCTGTACATTTTTTATGAGTACAAAAAGCCAAGAATTAACTGAGTAGGTATACAGGAAGCATTCAGAACTATATCTAGCATACAGTAGGCACTAGTTTTATAAGAAATCTTTTAGGTGGGATCCCTTTTACTTTTTAATTCTTGAGACTCAGTCCTCAACATTTCAGTGATCCTGGAATACCAGTTGGCTTCCAATGTCAGATGCACAATCCTCAGACTCTACCTCTGACATTTGCGAAAAATCTCTAACAAAACTGACCCACTCCGATTAAACCAAGAACTTTAACTGTAGAATCCATCTTGGCAATTCTGTTCTGCAGTCTCCTGAGAGGTGCCTCTCATGGTTTCTGCTCCTGGAGCTGCATCATATGTTATCCTGATGCTGTAGATTAATTCTCTCCTGATGTTGCATTTTTGCCCTTCAATTTCTACTTCACACGTTGAGTTTACACTTCTAATCTCTCGAGGTCAAGGTCAACAGCAGGCAGAGCAGACACCAACCAGCAGGACAATGAAGAAGCCAAGAGTACTTAATGTGCTGTGTGTGCTCTCGCATGTTGCTTAACCTCTCTGTGCCTCCATCTCCTCATCTGCATAATGAGGACGCTCATAGGAAGCATCTAGCTAATACAGTTGTGAGGAGTCAATGAGTTAAGCCATGTAAAGTGCTTCCATTAATGTTAATGGTCAATGTTCTCTGGAAACATTATGTTAAGTGAAAGAAGCCAGACACAAGAGGCCAAATATTCTGTACGATTCTGTTTATATGAAATATCCACAGCTGGCAAATCCATAGAGACAGAAAACAGATTAGTGGTTGCCAGGGGCTGGGAGGAGGGCAGAATGGAGAACGACTGCCTCGAGGGTATAGGGTTTCCTTGTAAGGTCAAGACAATGTTCTGGAGCTAGGCAATGATGATGGGAACATAACACCGTGAGTGTACTAAACGTCACTAATGATCAATTTTTTATGTGTATTTTACCAAAAGAAAATCATTTGCCAAAAAAAAAAAAAAAGTCAATAATGTTTCCTATTACTCGAATTACTACATGGACAACTACTACAGTAGGAAACGTACTGGTTCCCCTGCAAGGCAGAAGTGGCCCACGGCTCTCAGGCAGGAGAGGGAAGACTCTGTAGGAGGAGGGAGGGTGTTCAGGACAAGCCTCTGAGACGTGCCCTGAGAGACGGCCAGACCCTTCTGAGGCAAGAACCGGCCAGTAAGACGGGAAAGAGCACAGCAGAGGCGCGCAGGTGAGAAGTCAAGCATGGAGAGTGGAGGTGGGGGCTGCCAGAGGACCAGCAGGGTGGCAGCCGGGGGGGCAGACCTGCGGGAAAGTGGACGTGGAGCCTGAGAAGGATTTTAGGTCTGGTTCTGAGTTTACCAGATGGGGGATGGGCAAAAATCCTCCTGCTGAGCTTCCTGTAAAGGTAGAATGATGGGCGTTCTACATCATTCCCATCATTGTCTCAAAAAGGTGCTATCGGGATTAAATATGGCACCAAACCTAAAACGCTACACAAACGTAAGGGGTGTGATGCCGTGGAACGCTGGTTCTCAAACTTGGCTGCACAATGGAATTCCCTCAGGAGTCCAAAAAAACCCTGTAACGACCAGGTCTCTGGTGGTAGTGCCCCTGCTAAGCCGGGGGCAAAGTAATGATGTGCTGAAGGCAGGAACACAATAGAAAGCGGATGCCCAGGGTGCAGATGACGAAGAGGCCTGAAACCCTGGGGTGGGAGGGCGGAGCAGTCGTGAAACCTTGAGGTTGTTCACAGGCTGACCCTGGGCTACCACAGCAAGACTAAAGGTATTCATTCTCCTTTTTATGAGGGACGGCAGTGAGCAATGCACCCCCACGGAGCTTCTAAGAAGGGCCCACATTTTTAACCCCTTCATATTCCCCATACTGGGCCTCGAGCACGCTAGATGATCTCGATTTTGTGTTGTTGTTTTCCACAAAGAAGTGAAATAAATGAAATCACACAGGTCTTGTCAGCACTGTAGCTCTCCGGACAACTCACGTATGTGGAAGAGCTCATTCCCTGAAGTGATTTAATAAGATGAATGGCGTGTCCCCGGCAAGTACACACCATTCTGTTTCTTTTAGAAGACAGCGCGTGGGTTTTGCATTTTTCTTCAGGGGTCTCAGAGGAATGATCCACCACAGCTTTTCGAACAAAGCTACAGACTTTTGGACTTCAAAGCAAAATAAATCCCACAGAGGACACCGATGATGTATCCTGAACAAACACTTCCCACCTTGGACTCCCCGCTCTCCCAGTACAATATCCCGCCACCCGGACCTCCCTGTCTCAGCTTCCACCCCCGAGAATCCCGGAGGACCTGCCACTGCCAGCTTGCATGCATGAACGGGGGCCAGATGCAGGCCAGCCTGAGCCCCTCCCTGGACTCTGACCGGCCACCCTCACTGCCACCCTCGAAGTACTGTGTCACTCAGCACACACTGCATCCGACTGAGTAGGTGGCCTGGACCTCGGGTCTCAGGCCCCGGCTAACAGGAGCAATAAAAGGACTGCGGCCAGTGAAAGGCTGTGTCACAGGCTGCCAGAATGCTCTGCAGGTTAATAACTAACCCTCATAAGCCTTTTACAGTTTACTGGGTCTTTCCTGGATGAAGCCCACGTCCATTTCATGGCCAGGCCACACGGCAGGCAGTGGTTCTCCCCGGGCCCGGCTTTCAGAAGAGGTAGAGGAGTCTCAGCGAGGCAAAGGGGGGCCACGGAGCAGCCAGGAGGGCTGCGTGCAGGCAGCGACTCTTATTACACACTAATTACTGCTCATTTGCCACAGGCGAGCAGTACCTGGCCGCGCGGAGCAGCCGAGAGCGTTCCAACACAGAAGGGAAAGATCCGCCATCCCAGGATGAGGCCCTGGGCCATGAAGCCTCCAAGGGCTCTGTTAGGGGTATAACCCAGTGGTTCCCGCTGCCCTACCATCTGCCCCGTCTCCCTTCTCTCTGAAGAGTTCATTGATTCTGCTCCCTAAATGTCTGCTGGCACCTCTAGCCAGGAGACATGGAAAGGGCTCACTGGGGCCTCCCAGAAAATGGAAAGGAACCCAAATAGGAGTGAGCTAGAGAAAAAAAGAATCCAAGGTCAAGGGAGACATTCAAAACCAAAGTCAAGGAGAGGCGCCTGGGTGGCTCAGTCGGTTAAGCATCCCCCGAGACTCTGGATTTTGGCTTAGGTCATGATCTCAGGGTCACGAAACTGAGCCCTACATCGGGGCTCCACGCTAGGCATGGAGGCTGCTTAGGATTCTCTCTCTCCCTCTGCCCCTCCCCCCACTCTCTCCTTCTCTCTCTCTCAAAAAAAGAAAAGCCAAGGAGCTAATGAAGAAAGAGGAGTTAGACACAGAAGAAAAAGAAAAGACATTCTTTCATCAAATCTACTGAAAACTTTCCAAAGATGAGGAATTTGGACCTTTTCAAAGAAGCAACATCCGATGAAAAATAGAGGATGCGTGGGCTCACTGGCAGGGCTTGAGCAAGGAGCAGGAATCTTGAATGGATTATTTCAAGCCTCAGTGCTGCTGTGGCCAGCAGGAAGGCTGTTCTCCCACTTGCCTTCAGAGCCCAACTTGCTCTCTGAGATTTTCTGGTTGCCCATTTCTCCCACTCAGTCCCCCTACCTCAGACCTTTCTTTGAGCTTATTTAAAGTTCTCTATGGCACTCTTCACACCAGGTGTCATAACTTGTCTCCACCCAAGATTCTTGAGGGCAAGGAACCTGTCTTATTGTTCTGTGTGCCCGGAGTCAGACGCTTCAAATAAGGCCAGTTCCCTGTACCGAGGGCACCTCAGGGTAAACAAATGTTGAGGATGCCAGCAACAAAATCCCAAAAGTGAGAAACTACTGTAGGACAAATCAGCAAATAAATGACCCCAAAAAGGCAAGGAGAGGGGAAAACTCTAGATTAAGAGCTTTAAATTGTTGGGTAGGGAAAATGGGGAGATGTCGGTCAAAGAACACAAACTTTCAGTTAAAGGATGAACACGTTCTGGGGATCTCATATACAGCAATGGTGACTAGAGTTAATTATAATGTACAATATACTTGAAATTTGCTAAAACAGTGGATCTCAGAAATGTACTAAGATACACACCACTATAACTGGTGAGGCAACAAACATGTTCATTACCTTGATGCATAGTAACAGTTTTTACAATTTATACCTCTATCAAATCACCAAGCTTTACACTCCAAACGTATATGATTTTTATTTGTCAATTATACCTCAATAAGCTAGGGAAAAAATATTTTGAAAAAAATTTTTATAAAGCTTTGGATAAAATATAAACCAAATGCAATGAATGTTTCGTTTGCTGACAAACCAAACAGGAAAATCTGAACATTGACTAAATATCTTCTGATACCAAACATTTTTTTTAGGTTTTTACTAGAATAGTGGATCTATTTATAAAAACATAGCCCTTGTCTTTTAGAGATGTGCACTGAAGTACAAGTTTGAAATTACATGTTTGGAGTTTGTTTTAAAATCACTGGGAAGGACGCCTGGGTGGCTCAGTCGGTTAAGCGTCTGCCTTCAGCTCAGGTCATGATCCCAGGGTCCTGGGATCAAGTCTCGCATCGGGCTCCCTGCTCCGCGGGGAGCCTGCTTCTCCCTCTGCCTCTGTCTCTCTCTCTGTCTCTCATGAATAAATAAATAAAATCTTTAAAAAAATAAAAAAATAAAATAAAATCATTGGGAAAGGGGGCGCCTGGGGGGCTCAGCTGGGTAAGCATCTGCCTTGGCCCAGGTCATGATCCCAGGGTCCTGGGATCAAGCCCCCACATTGGGCTCCCTGCTTAGTGGGGAGTCTGCTTCTCCCTCACCCTTTGCCGCTCGCCCTGCTTGCGCTCTCTGTTAAATAAATAAAATTTTCCAAAAAAAAAATCATCGGGAAGGGACGGGGTGAGGATACAGATGGAGCAAGTGGCTACACTGACAGGTGATGAAGCTTGATGATGGGTATTTGGGGTTCATTATGTTCATTCTGTGGTGCGTACATTGGATTCTCTCTTTTGAATATCCTTAGAAATTTCAATAATAAAAACTGAAAAAAAAAAAGTAGGCAGAATTGAAGTGAAATCTATAGATCCTACAATTCCTCACCAAAAACCACGAGCGGCAACTGACTCCAAAATTCATGCACAGCAAAAGTGAAGTCAAAACATGAATCCCCAGTTAGTAAGGAAAGGCCTGCATGGGAGACTCAGACAGAAGTGTTCTCTCTTGTTCCATGAGGTTACCTGAGAAGAAGGCACATTGGAGACAATCTCATAAAGACTAGCAGGGAAAGAGCTGAACACAACAGGAAAAACAGGACAACTAAAAAACAGGCAAAAATCACAGAATGAAGCCTTCCAGGAGGAAATACGGTTATGGTTCATAAACATGTAGAGACACTCAACCTCATCACCAACTGAAGAGTGAAGACCACAATGAGTTTCCACAAACTTCCACTAGACTGGTAAAATAAAACCAAAAAAGCTGCACAATGCCAAGTGTGGAAGAATGGATTCACAGACGCTTTTATATGCTGCTGGGACTCTGGGAAAACAATTTCGCCTGATCTTACAGGGCCCTGCCCACCGCCCTCCCAGCCAGTCCACTCCTGAGCGCATACCCAGGAGAGAGGCTTGCTTGCATATATGCACCAGGAGACTCATTCCAGGAGGTTCAAAGCAGCATTTTCCCCTAACAGCCCCAAACCGGAAACATCCCAAATGTCCACCAGCAAAGGATAAATTTCAGTAGATTCGTGCAATGGAATACTACAGAGTAACAATATCAATATGGACAAATCTCATGAACACAGTATTGAAAAAATCCACTTATAAAGTTTACAAACACACAAAACTAACAATATATCATTTGGATAAACATACAGATGTGGTAAACCTATAACATAGAAAAGGAAAGAATGAGAGACATCTTTCAGGAGGGCAGAAGGGCGGGAAGTGTGGTCAGGAGGAGCATCGGGGGCTTTAACAGCATTGCTGATGTCTTTGTAGTTTTGACTTGTTTTTAAAGGTTTTATTTACTTATTTGAGAGAGACTGAGAGAGCGAGCACACGAGCAGGGGGAGGAGCAGAGGGAGAGAGGGAGAAGCAGACTCCCCGCTGAGCAAGGGAGGGGAGGCCTCGATCCCAGGACCCTGGGATCATGACCTGAACCGAAGGCAGACGCTTAACCAAGCATCCCGATGTCTTTGTTTTTAAGCTTGGTGGTGGGTACACAGATGTTCATGGTATGATTTTTCTTTAAACTATTCGTGGTACACTCTTTTGTATTTATATTTCCAGTACCAAAAAATTTAAAGACCGCCGACCTGCCCACGTGGAGCAACTCAGACAAAAGTGTAAGGGTTTGAAAACTAAGAGCAGATAACCCGAGAGGATGACCAGCACAAAGCAGAAGAGCCTCAGGGGAGAGGTGCCAGATGCCAAGAATAAAACCACGAGGGGAGGGCTGGGGACATCCGGGCCTCTGATGGCAGTACCACTAATGAACAGGCAGGACTGAGGCAGGAAGGCCCGGACCTGCACAAAAATCCGTAACGAAATGCGCGGTATGCATGCACTGGACTAGTACTCAGCCTGAAAAAGGACGGGCATTCTGATGCACACTACACTATGGATGAACCCTGAAGATACTATGCCGTGAGAGGAGTCAGACACAAAAGGATAAATACTGCACGATTCCACTTATATAAGACAACTGGAGTAGTCAAATCTGTAGAGACAGGAAGTAGAAGGGTGGTTGCCAGGGGCTGCGGGGAGGGGGGATGGAGAATCACTGTTTAATGGGTACAGAGTTTCAGCATGGAAAGGTGAAAACAATCTGGAGACAGATGGTGGTGATAGCCACACAGCTATGTGAATGCATTCCATGCCACTGAGCTGTATACCTAAAAATGGTTAAAATGATACATTTTATGTTACTGACACTTTATCACAATTAAAAACACAAACCGTAATTCAAAGTGGTTGCAGCTGAGCAAGCCTGGCGGTAGGCTAAAGGAGAAGCACTATCACGCCTACCTCAACCTCCCTGCTCAGAGATCAGATACGACACAGACGACAACAAAATCGAAACGAAACAGGTGTGGAGGCCACACGACAGGGCTGAGGGATGCCAGCCCTGCAGGCCCCTGCAGAACCAGGCGGTCCATGTCCCCCCAGCTGGGCTGGCAGCAGGAACAGTCCTACTTTTGCGACCGAGCTCCGTGCTGGGAAACAAGGAAGCTCCAGATGACCCCACAGATGGCACAGGACCCTGGGGATCACATCTTCCAGTCCTTAGCTTCAACAAGGAAATGCTGGGCACTCAGCCAGCTATGACTTTAGGGAAAAGAACCGGAGACATGAGAGACAGAACGAGTGGCAAAGAGGTTCAGGAATGACAGGGGGTGTTACTGCATGAAATTCTGACCTGTCAAATCACAAAAGAGTTCCCAGGAGCACACATTTCAAACAGGGAGGCTGAGTGTGCCCAACATGGGCTGGAGGAAGAGCACTGGAAAATGAGTCAGAAAACCTAGATTCAATTGTGACCCTACCACACTTATTATCTGAGTGGCCCAAGGCCACAAGCTCCCTGAGACCACGTGTAAATAGGGTAATAATACCTTCCCGCAAGGGAGCAACTGTAGGAAGTGACACCGATTCTGCAAGCCTGGGGGTAGGGCTGCCCAAAAGAGAAGAGACCAGGTGCTTTGCATATCAACCGCCAACCCAAGACAGGTACAGACAGGTATTACTCACGTCAAGCACATGCACACACACACACACAGATTGCAGGGTGAATTTAATCTAGAATAATCACAGGAAAGGACACCAAACGGATGAGGGGTTTGTCACGAAGGCTTGGATGGGAGAAAAAAAAAACTCTACACCATGTTTATGCACGTGTATACGAAAGTACAAAGACTGAAGGGAGCCAGTTGCTATGCAGCAGGATGGGAATATGTAAAATGCTTTTCTGTGTGAGAAGTTTAGTGTTGTACTATTAAGCACTTTTTTAAAATGTAGCCTACTTCTGACCTCAGTGTTGAAAAATTATGGCCATCAAACCAGAATGCACTCTGGGCGAAACTGTATTCAGTGAGTGTGACTGAAAGATGTAACTCTGGGGGCACCTGGCTGGCTCAGTCGGAAGAGTGTGCGACTCTTGATCTCTAAGTCGTGAGTTTAAGCTCCACATTGGGGGTAGAGATTACTTAAATAAATAAATATTTTAAAAAATAAAATAAAGATGTAAGTCTGATTTCTGGAAATCCCAACTGGCTTGCAAAGGAGGCTCAGAGGTCCCCATCCACCTCAGGACCCTGTGACAGTCTCAGAACCCGCTCCCCCCCACCCCCACCAATGCCCAGTCCTGCTGTCAGAGAGACTTCCCAGACCACAAATCTCTCCTGACAGTCTGAGCTTATACCTGGAGTCTACCTTTACTAGCTATATGACATGGGCAAGTGTTTTAACCTGTCTACTAAGCCCCGATTCTCCCCTCTACAAGTCAGGGTTAATAGCAATAACACCATCAAAGTTTTTGTGAGAATTCAACCAGCCAATCCCTTAAGGACTCAGCACAGACCAGGCACACAGCAAATGCTCAGCAAGCGTCAGCTCTGATTAGTTCAAGGCACACACCTGTGCTTTAAAGGTTCATCGATCGCTTCTTCAAGATTTAGGGACACAGCCAGAGCTCATAATCCTCCTCTACTCCGAGAAGCCCAGAGCCCAGGAAATAGGGTTTTCTGGCTCTGACCTCCATGCATTTGCACCTGCTGTTTCCTCTGCCCCGACACCTTCTGACCAAATCTACAGCTGAACTCCTGTGCATCCTCTGGGACAACCTGATGTCACTTTGGGCATCAAACCATCGCCAACTCCACCCCACAGTTCAGCTGCTCTCCCTCGGCACGCCTTCATGTGGAGCTACAAGTTACGTATTTACCGGTTTTCCCCTTTGAGATTACAATGATCTCATCCCTCGTGGAGCCCTCTCCAACACTCAATGCGGTGTAAGTGCTCAATAAGCCCTTGCTGACTGAAGACAACACACTACGGGTAAACAAAAACATTTTGGAAAACAATTAATAATAAATCAGATTTAAAATCAAGCAGGACTAGTGAGATAAACCCAGCTCTAGAGAGAAGCCCAAGAGGCTGCAGAAGGAGACTGAGGGGATTAGGGCAGAAGGGGCACACCTGGGAGGCTGCAAGGCTCCCACCCATCTCTGCCAGAGCATGTGCCTCCCTGGCAGGTGAGGGAGCAGCGACCACCCCAAGGCAGGTGTTCAGAACACAAGCCCCCAGATGTGAGAGAATTCTGTGGTCACATCAGCAGGGCCTTAAACCTGCCAGAAAGCAGAGATGATGGTGGGGAGAGGCTCTAAGGATGGGGAGCTTTGCTTCTCACTCGGGCAGGGGCACTGTAGGTGGACAGCTCAGATGGCAACCAGCACCGGGGGCTCCCACCCCAGCCAAGGGTCCCTGGGAAGGTAAGGGGAGTGGCCAAGGGCCTCCACCCCCAAGAGACACAAACTCAAGGTCTGTGATCCCTATTCAACTGTGCTGAAGGGGTTGGAGAGACTTTCAAACAACCCATGCAAATTCATCATTTTGAGTACATATTTATAACTAAATACAAAAAGAAAAAACTGCAAATGGATATACATCACAATCTTAACAGTGGTTATCTCTGATGAAATTTTAGATGTTTCCACTTCTCTGGCTTCTCTATATTTATTTTCTGGTCTTTCTGCTTTAAGCATGTTCTAATACAAAATGAAAGTAGGGGCCGAAGGCACATACCAACCTGAAAAAAAAAAAAAAAAAAACCAGCAAGATCAATCAGCGGTGGACCCTGCCTGCAGGCACCTGCCATGGGCCAGAGAAGGAAACCTGGGGGCCCACAGAACCAGGTGCCTGCTGAAGGGAACACTCCAGGCAGAGTGGAGGCAGGAGTGGAGGCCAAGTGGAGGCAGAGTGGAAGAGGCTGGGTGCAGGGCCTCAGGCAGGGGACAAGGATGAACACCTCTTTTGAGGACAAATTGTGGGTGGAGAATTTCTGTGGTTACTGAGTGGATTTTTTTTTTCCTAAGTCCCTATGCAAGAATTTAAGGGAAAGTACCGCCCCCCCCCCCAACACACACACACATACGCTGACCTTTTGCTATTTCAAAATTAAACAGACCTGTGCCTTCATCCCCAGCGGTGCACTAGGGACAGAATTCAATGAGATTATGCACGTGAAAGTGCTTAGCAAGTTAATATTTGTTCGGTCCTGGACCAGTGTAGGGTCATGTTACTAGCACGGGAAACGCTGACAGACACCCCCCTCCCCCATATTAACACTGACAATCCAGCAAGTGTGAAACCACAGTGTGATAGAGGTCACGCCTGTATCCCATTTGGGAAGGATGTTCACCATTCACCCCTCTTCCTCCCCAACTCCCCCTGCTCCTACTAGCCTTCCTTTAAAACAAGCTATTTTTTTTTAAAGATTTTATTTATTTATTTGACAGAGAGAGAGAGAGAGAGAGAGCACAAGTAGGCAGAGCAGCAGCCAGAGGGAGAGGGAGAAGCAGGCTTCCCGCTGAGCAGGGAGCCCAGGGTCCTGGGATCATGACCTGAGCTGAAGGCAGACGCTTAACAACTGAGCCACCCAGGTGCCCCAAAACAAAGCTATTTTTAAAAAATACACAAACTCACGACCCAGGTAGGGGTCCGAGGTTCCCCACGGCGTCACTCACGGGCTGGGATTGGGTGGAAGTGGGGTCAGCACTGGAGGGCCACCTTGAGCCAATACCTTCCCTCAGGGGCAGGAAAAAGCCAGCCACCCAGAGGCCCAGGAGGAGACAACGTGTCCACGGAAGTCAGACCCTTGGGAGAGGGTGGAAATGAGGAGCTGCCTTCCCCTGTTTCCTGGGGTGTCTTCTACGGTCCCCCATTCCTGCCTACAGCAGCTTTTAACGCCCAGCATGGTGGCCCTCTGCTCGCAGTGCCACAGCCGGTGCTTTTCCTAGGGTGTGAAGGGACCCCGTTCACCAGAATCACCCGGGATACTTGCCTGGAGGCCAGCTTCCTGAACCACTCCATCAGAAATTCTGGGGGGAGACCCGGGGAATTTTAACTGGAGAGCAAAAAAAAAAAAAAAAAGTCCCAGACGCACTCTGTGGAGTACACTGAGGTTAGAGAGCCATTTTGCTGGAGTTTCCCATTGTTCGGGAAAATGTGTCCTACTACCAATGCCCAGGAACATATCCCATCCCCTTTCCACCATCCTGTGTCAGGCCTAGAGGGGCGGTCTTTCTACCACTGATCCTACACTCACCTCCAAAGGCTAGGCCCTCGGGGTTCCTAGAGTAACCCATTCCAACTCTTCACTCAGTGATTAAAGCGAAGTCACTCTCCATGCACAGGCCTCAGTTTCCCGTATACACAAAGGATGGGGTATGTGCTGTCTAGGGTCCCTTTCAACTCAAAAACAGGGTATATGATCTTTATGTTCTATCATGTGCGTTCCTCTGTATCAGAGATTCTAGTTCTAAAACTCTAAGAACTTGCATTTGAGGCGGGGGGTTGGGGGTGGGGGTATCCTTTCCTCACCTAAAGTGAAACAGGGTGCCTGGGTTAAGGCTCTGCCTTCCGCTGACGTCACGATGTCAAGTCCTGGGATTGGCCCCATATCCAGCTCCCTGCTCAGCGAGGAGTCTGCATCTCCCTCTGCCCGCCTCCCCCGTGTTCACTCTCTTTCTCTCAAATAAATAAATAAATAAAATCTAAAAAAAAAAAATAATAATGAAGTGAAACTTTCAAAAAGCATGTCTCATACCCCATACAACTTCCGATTTCCACAAAAAGAGATGTTTGGCCTTCCTGCCACAGCTTTTTTTTTTAATTTGTTTTTAACATCCATTACTAGACATGCTTCCAAACCCTCTCTGTAGGCCAGAGAGGAGGTGTGAGAAGTGGGTACGATTACAACCTCCTAGCAACCCTTCAGTGGCCTGCCGCGTACTGAAACTTTGTAGACCGCTGGTCACATAATCCTCCCAACAAATGCTCCCATTTGAAAGACCAGAAGATCGATGCGCAGAGAGCCTGAGCCGCTCAAGGCTGCACAGCCAGCCTGCAAGACTCAGGCACGGCCCTTCCGAAGCTCTCCCTGCTTGCAGGGCGGCGCAGTGAGTCCACGCGGAGTTCCAGAGCCGGTGAAAGCGACTGCACCGATGGCACTACTCCAGGCCCACGGGCCGTGCCCTCCAAGGCCTGGCGGCAGCGCCACCCAGCCAGGCACACACACACGCCCTCCCAGCTTTCCGCATGAGCTGCTGGAAGACTGTGCACGCAGGGGAGGGGGAGACGGGGCTGAGCAACAGCCACACGAGCAAAAGCGATGCCAGGGATTTAGTCAACAGAGAGCTAATATGAGTCAACAGCGGGTGCCGCTGCCAAGCACACTAATGGGATCTTCAGCGGCATTAATAGAAGGAAAGTGTCTCGGGTCGGCCGAGCGAGTCCCGCCCCGCCCGGATCGGAGCGCACCTGAGGGCTGGGCAGGGCCGGGCTGCTCTCAGGAGAGCCAGGCAGCAGCTTCCAAAGCAAGGCCAGGTTTCCCGACGAGGAGTGGCTCCCCGTGCCTCTCCGGTCTGTAGGGTGAGCCAGGGATCCCCCTGGAAGCCGGGTTTGTACAGCAAGTCCACCGTGGGCTGCATGGTATAGAGGGATTTTTGAAAAGACCCTTTTGTTCCCTTTCTATCGAAGGTTGAGGAACCACGGCAAAGGTTACAGACAGGCAGGCATGCTAGGGGAGGCAGCCCGCCAGCAGACGAGGGGGCGCCAGGCCCTGTCAGAGGGCTGCTGAAGACCATTACAGGTGCTTCTTCCTTTATTATGTATATAAAACCACGGGCCACGGCTTAGCCCAGGAGTGGACTTGACACAGTAAGTATTCTAAAAATGCACAAGGAACATGGATTTGAGATCCTACCACCTCAAGTGTCAAAGTCTCCAGGAAGCGCCCAGAACCCGCCCATCCACCGGCACCCTGTCTGGGTGAGCCCCCCTCACACTGCTTAGAATAAAACGCCGTGTTTCTACCTGTGCTTCCCAGGAGCCTCCGGGCCACCCCTCGTTCACCTTTGCGTGCACAGCACGGGGCGTGGCACACACGAGATGCCCAATAAATGCTGACCGCGGACAGAGGCGCCCCGGCACGGTCACACCGAAGGTGCTGCTGTGGCCTGGTCCATTTCCGAACCTGTGATCTGAAACCAGAGCCGGGCTAATCAAATGGCTTAGGGCAATGCATCACCACTGTGCGTATGCAGAGCAGAGGAATTGTTGAAGCTAACACCACCAGAGGGTTTTAATTACAAAGGAGCCATAGTTAGCCCGGCAAGTGCACGGGGTGCCCGTGGAAGTGACAGGGGACAGAAAATCCAGCTTAGGGGTATGGCAGCCAAAGGTAAATCCTACCTGTGTGACAGGCAGCAATGCAACACCAGAGCCCAGGAAGAGGTAAAAATCCAGGAAAGCAGAAGAGGGGAACCAAGACAAGTGGGGCTAACTGCCCAACAGGATAGCATAAAAAGTGAGCCAGGGGAAAGGCGCCTTCGGAAGGAGCGTGCATGCTACAAATTCACTGGGAGCTGGCTGCCTCGCGCTAACCTCGTACTCAGAGAATTAATTACAGGAACTAAAACTCTGATCTGGGAAGACTATCACAGGAGTCTGTGTGATGCAGCTCTGATAGCTAATAAATCTTTAAATCGATGAGCCGTGCTCACTGGTGATTTTTCTTGATCATTCCTCCCTGAGGGCTCACATGACAAAAGCCTGCATTTTGTCTTTGGACAGGGTGGATATACATATGCGTGTGCCTGTATAAATAGAATTTGGGGTTCGCTCTATCACATCTTAAAGCATCAAGAAATCTGCCATCATTAAGAAAACGCAGCGGGGGAAAAACACCCAGGGAAATCTTTTGTCAAGCAACCTTTTGTATCGAGGAGAAACCTTTCCCAATGTAAAATATCCCCTCCCCCACGCTCAGTGAGGGCTCCACCAGCCAGGAGAAGTCAGCATTCCGGCCCCATCCCAACCCGTCCGTTGGTGTACCTGTCTGGGTTTATCACGCATGCACTTGACTCAGTTTGCATTTTTCATCTGAGAAACACCACTTAAGCCTGTCGCACAAACCTGACAGAAGCAACACATTTTATAAACGAATCATCCCTGGGGAACAGACAAAAAAATCCTCAAGGAGCACCATCAAAGTTCTCAGGGAGAGCATTCCTCTCCCTGATCCGAGATGCAAAATACGCCACATCCTCTCCACACACCAGCTGCCCACCTCTCCAATCCTCCTGGCTCTTGGGGCCTCCCCTCCCAGCTGAAGAGGAGCTGGAGAGCCTCAGTCGTGGGGAGGAGTAACATTTTAATGCTATTTTAAAGACAACAGCTCTAAGCACAGGAACGTTGGCTCCTTTTCCGTGAATAAAAAGGCCCCACAAGGGTATTATCATAACAAAATGATACTCTATGGAGAGCACTAGGAGGCACAAAAATAAAATTGCCATAAATTGAAACTGTCTCAAAATTAAACCTAAGGCAGCATTAAAGTCCAGGCCAAGCAGGCTCTGATTTTCCCATTTAAAAGCCTTACAGGTTCCTAGTTCCCTCGCCAAGTCTAAAGAATTTCCCCCACCCGGGAAGGCCTACATGTTTCCTTTGGAAGTCTGGCTATGTTCTTTTTTTTTTCGCGTGAAACCCTCGGAATGATCTGTGACATTCATCTAAAAGCTTGATCGGCGCTGTGTCCTCAGTCACACCCAAAGATTCCCAAAGGCACCGTCTGCCGCAGCGCCGGGTGCCCAGTAGGCGCCCATTAATGTGCGGATTTGATTTGATCACATCTGGCCCCTTCGGGCTAGAAAGCTGGACGCCCTGGCGGGGACAACAGCGCCAGCCTAGCTCACTGCTGGAGGGGGGCGGGGTGCAACCACCTGTGGGCGGGTGGCCCCGCAGCCGGCGCCGCCGCCCGGGGGTCCCTTGGCCGCCGCATGCATGTTGCCCCGGGTTGGGGGCGGGGAGGGGGGAGTCCGGCTCACTAGGCCCAGTGGGCGCCCCAGGGCCGACTCCCAGCGCCCCAGCAAAGGTCTCTCCCGGTGCAAAGTTGGCCAGGTCCAAGAGAGTCGATTCTAGAGTTAGCTCCCAAGTCACCCAAACCCTTGGGAGGCTGAGGGCTGTAGGGGCTCTTTGGGATGAGAATGGGGCGGGGGCGGGGGCGGGCATCGAGGAGGTCGGGAGAGAAATGGTCCCCAGATTTCCTCCCAAACTTGGGGCACCTGCTGGGCAGCAGGCGAGGGGGCTTCTCCTCCCTGCCATCTCGACAAGGCCTGGTGGCGACTTTGTGGGGGCAAGTAAGCCACCCTGGGGGCAGCCCCGCATTGCTTTGAGATTTTCTAACCAATATCCCAGCACCAAGAAGGCCCCCGCTGGAACCTGGGGGGCGGAAGGGGAACACCGGTCACTCGCGCCAGGGGCGGGGACTCGGGAAGAGGGGACTGGGTGAGCGGGGGAGGGAGTAAGGCCCGAAGGACGAGGTGGCAGCCCGAGAAGGCGCGACCCAGCAGCGCAATGTCCCAAGAAGGGGGGCACGGGGCCACAGAAGGGGGTCCAGAAGAGACTGGGACGGAGTGGCCCGAGAGGGAAGCAGGGATAGGGAGTGCTCGCAGCAGAAGGAAGAAGGGATCCCCGGAGAGGTTCAAGAGGGGCGCCCAGAGAGGAACACTGGGGGAGGGGAGCTGTCCCAAGGGGTGCCAGTGCCACGGACCGGCCCCGTCACTCACCGGCAGGTCCACGCTCACTTCGGTCCCGTCGAGCAGGAAGACGCGGCAGGACAGGGTGGCCTTGGCAGCGCCGGCGGCGGCGATGTGCACGGCCGCGCCGCCCGTGAGCAGGGGCCCGCCGCCGGCCGGGAACACGCTGCCCCCCGGCGCGGCGGGCAGCGCAGAGGCGGCGGCGGCGGCGGCGGC
>NW_023270433.1:23150577-23165434 GCF_011800145.1 Mirounga leonina | reverse complement strand
GGGGGGGCGCGGGCTGCGGGCTGCTCCCGCGCCGCGCGCCGGCCGAGAGCCAGCCGAGCAGGGCGCCTGCGTGTTCCCGGCGCGCTCGCTCCCACTCGCCGCGCCGCGCCCGGGGCCGGAGGAGGCCCGGCCGAGCGCCGGCTCCCGAGGCGCTTTTCCTGCGCCCGCAGCCCCCGCCTCCCACCTGGGAGGCTGCACCTCCAGCCGCCGCCACCGCCGCCGGGACTGCAGCACGCCCTCCTCCCTCGGGGCTGCGCCGGGTAATTGCAAACCGAGGCTGTGCTGCCCCCTGCCGGCCCGAGCGCCCCCTGTTGCTGTAGGTGTGCTCACGTGTGTACACGTAGGTGAGCACACACGTGTTTCCGGCGCCCCGAGCCCGAGCCCTGCAGCCGCCCCAGAGTCTCCGCCTGACTAGTGAGGAAAGCGGGGCTGCCTGCCCTGCGGGAAGCCTTGTCCCGGAGGCCAGAGAGGGAGGGAGAGAATAGGGTTCAGTGAAGGCCCTACTGGGCCCTCAGTTTCCCCTTTTGGAAAAGGAGAGAGGAGCACTAGATGATCAACAACGTCCCTGCTAAATTAGGTTCTGTCCGTTTAAGATCTCAGAGCTGGAAGGGCCCTTTTAGCCATTCCAGTCCAATGGACTCGTTCCAAACAAAGAAATTGAGGTCGGGCAAGGAGGGGGGAGTACTTTTCCAACCTACTCCACAGGGGACAAAAACAAGTAACACCTTTCCTCAAGAAGCGTGTGTCCAATATTGAGGCAGAGGGCTGCACAAATAACTAGCCATAATTGGAAAGTCTGGTAAAGGTCGGAGGCAGAGAGAAGTGCTTATAAACAATGCCCCTCAGGTATAGGAGTTCAAGCCCTGCTTCAGGAAGAAGTGGGTCGTGCAGTGTTGCTGGAAGGAATGTTGGGGAAGACCAGGTTGAAAGGAGGGCAGGCCTCTCCAGAACAATAACACTGCTTTGTGTGTGTGTGTGTGTGTGTGTGTGTGTGTGCGCGCGCACGCGCGCGCCCCTGGCACTGTGCTCAGTAAGCCCTTTGCATTCATCATCCCGCTTAATCCTCGGAATAACCTGGTTCTACAGCCGGTCTTAGCCCCATTGTACAGAGGAGGGAATTGAAGCTTAGAGCACTTAAGAGACTTGCTCCAGATTTCACGGTTAACAGGGGCTCATTTGCAGGGCTTCAGAGCTCCTAACCACGGCCAGGTGGAGGCATATGGCAGGACTGGCAAACAATGAAGGTTCCCGAGAGGCCTGGAAGGAGGCAGTGGCACAGCAGAAGGGACAGAGAAAGAGGGAGGGATGAATTCAGGCGGCGTTCCAGACATAGACATTGATTGAGGATCAGGTGCTGTCTTAGGTGATTTCATGGCTATTTTCATTAATCCTCACTCCAACCCTTCCAGGTAGTTCTGTTTATCCCGGTTGACTTAGGTGGAGTTTGGGGCTTAGAGGAGTAATATCCTTGCCTGAGGGCTCAGAGCTGCTGGCCGGCAGCTGCCAGGCCTTGACTTGTTGGGTAGTGTTCTCTGTACACTCTCCAGGGCTCTACCACGTGACACTGTCCTATGAGGGGGCATCTGCAATCAGCCTTCAGGTACCCACTCTGCTCCCCTTCCCCCAAGACTCCACTTAATAGAATACCGTTAGCAAGTGGGTGTTCAGAGGTAGCCCAGTCGGCTTACTGGTTTCCAAGGACAGCTCATTTCCTACTGGATAGCCCAGAAGTACTACAGCAGTACAGAGATGTCCACATCCAGAGCCCCTTTGCAGATACGATTAAATGAAGGAGTTTGAGGTGGGGAGATGATCCTGGATGATCTGGGTGGGCCCAGTCTAATCCCAAGGGTCCTTATAAAAGGGAGGCAGGAGGGTCAGAGTCGGAGAGAGTGATGTGGCATTGGCAGCAGAAGTCAAAGTGATGGGTCCAGGGGCCAAGGAATGCAGGCAGCTGCTAGAAGCTGGAAAAGGTAAGGACCAGATAATCTCCTAGATATTCCAGAAGGAATGCAGCCTTTGAATTTAGCTTATAAAAATCCATCTCAAACTCTGACTTCCTGAATTGTACAATAGTATATTTGTATTGTTTCAAGCCACTAAGTTTGTGATAATTTATTTCAGCTGTGATAGGAAACAAATACAAAGGCAGTAATAAATCCTATCAGTCTGGTGCATTACAGTTTTCAAAACCACCCCTCCATAGGGAGCATCATTCAGTTTGTGATTATTCGCTATCATTGTCTCCTGCTAGACACCAATCTCTGGAAGGGCAGGGCTTTTTCATATTCATCATTATAGTCCCACCTAGCACTTAGATTGCTGTCTGGTAAGTAGTCGGTGCTCGAAAAAACAAAACAAAAAAAACCCCACTTGCTGAATGAATTCAGGATCTCATTTCATTTTCCTATGGCCCTATGGGGTAGGAATTGCTCTTGCCTTTTAGAGATGGGGAAGATGAACACTGGAGTACAGCCTGAGCTCCCACTCCTGTCTCCTGACTGCAGATCCCACGTGCTAACCTGCTACTGACAGCCGCATCATCAAGAATCCCATGGGGCTACCACGTGGCTTTAGGGTTACCTCCACCTCCTCTGTCTCTGGTGCTGTCACCTACTGGATCTCATTCAGTCCTCATCACTAGAGTGGTTCAAGCACTCTTTTCTCTACCACACAGAGCAGAAACAGAGCTCAGGCCTTCCTTTGATTAAATTTCTTTTCTTTTTTTTTTTTTTTAAAGATTTTATTTATTTGACAGAGAGAGCACAAGCAGAGGGAGAGAGAGGGAGAAGCAGGCTCTGTGCTAAGCAAGGAGCCTGATGTGGGACTCGATCCCAGGACCCTGGGATCATTACCTGGACTGAAGGCAGACGCTTAACCGACTGAGCCACCCAGGCGTCCCCCTTTGATTAAATTTCATGTCACTCAAGTTTCAACCTGAGAATTTCAACATATGATGAGCCAGTTTGCATAGTTTGCATTTTGTCTGCTCATAGTGCTATGTATTTCAAAATAGTGATTGCTCTTTCTTCATCTTTGCCTTTTGGACCTAGAAGTCTTGTTATCTGAGGTTTATAACCAGCCCTTCAAAAATGTTAATTGCCCTTTCTCGGCCCTCCTCTGTGCTCAGCGTGAACAGGCCAGAACTGCACATGTATCCTGTTTGCCAACGTATCACTCTTTAAGGAGCCTTCTGTCCTCAAACCATTATGCAGAAGCCCCAGTGTTTTACCTTGCATTTCTTTCTAGAACCATCTCGAGCTGAAGTTCCCAAGAAACAGTCTACGCTAAATGCCAGGTCCTTTTCTTGGTCATCACAGTAGCTTGACTTCCTCAGTTTCCTGGGCAGTATTTGGAGTTTGGTCCCTAGAGTCATCTCCTTGCCTTGTCCTCATTAAAGCTCAGCTCCCACTTCTTCACCCACCTCCTCAGGTCCACGAGAACTCCCGCCACAGTCCTTGCCATCACTACTCCAGGTGCTCCGCGTCATCCGCAAACCTTGGAGAGTTCCTCATGCACTCCCTTCCTCCAGAGTAGTTTTACATGTTAATTAAACAGCCCTGAGCCCTGTCTCTAAGGAACTCCTTTCACAAATGTGCCATTTATCCCTATCCTTTGTTTCCTGGCTCCTTTCCTAGACTCAATAAAATTGTGCCCTCATTCCGTCAGACTCCTTTCTTCATAGAACAAGATTACACTTCAGTATATGTTCTTATTGGCTCTCTTGTAAAGTTTTCCCTCCACAGGCACTTACTGAGACCTTACTATGTACCACAAAGCCTTCCTTACCCTTTCTAGTGTTTGATAAATGTCGGCTTCATCTTTCTGGTATCGTTCCACAATAATGATAGCTAGCATTAATTACAGACTGTGTAGTGGGCAACCGCTGTGGTTTCTGCCAGCCTCCACTTGGCTTGTTTGGGTTACTTTGCAAACTACTTTACCTGCACTCAGAGGCCTGGTGGTCTAGGTCAAACTGACCCCATCCCTTGGCTCAGGTTTGGTGCCTGATCAGGCCTGGCTAATCAGAGCACCGCATTTCCCAGAGGCCTGTTACTGGCTCAAGAATAGGCAGTAACCCAAGTCAGGCCAATGGAGGTCAGTCCAGGACCTCTTGTTGAGATTATTGGGAACCAGCAGTGTTATGCCTGGGGACCTGCTTGCTGTGGGCCCACCTTGACACCACATGGGGAAAGCCTGAGGATGATAACAATGCAAGGAGAAGCAGAGCCAAGAGATGGAGAGACATCAATTTCTTTTTTTTTTTTTTTAAGATTTTATTTATTTATTTGACAGAGAGATAGAGAGAAAGCACAAGTAGGCAGAGAGGCAGGCAGAGGGAGAGGGAGAAGCAGGCTCCCCACTGAGCAGGGAGCCTGACGTGGGACCTGAGCTGAAGGCAGCCACTTAACCGACTGAGCCACCCAGGCGCCCCATGAGAGACATCAATTTCTGATGTCTATTTGATTTTGGCTACCTGGATCCAGCCATGCCTGAATCTACCCTCTGGAATTTACAATTTAAGGAGTGACTCAGATTAGACTGATGATTTTCCAGGTCCCAGATCTTTCCTCTGCTTCATTTGATCTCTTTCCAATGCATAAGCATTGTTTTTGAATAGACACTCACTTTATTCATTCTTTAAAGAACTCATCTTCAAGCAAATGACTAGCAAGGCGATACTCATCACTGAATAGTACAGAAATAAGTGGAGAGTTAACAAATCATCTAAATTTTTAGATATAGAAATGGCAATGACAAAGGACTCGGTGACTACAACAGAGTCCCAAATTCATATTTTTAGCCAATCCTTTCCCCCTGCTCCAGATCATATTTCTGACTTCCTCCTCAACGTTGAATCCCTAGATCTCCATTCCAAATGTCTACTATCCAGGCCTCTGTCTAGGCTCAAAAGATCGACATCTGGAGAGAAAAAAGAGTGTTCCCCACTTCCCTGATGCCAGCCCTAGCATGGGTTTCCTTTCTGAGGACCTGTTTTGTCCCTAGAGGATATGCATCCTGCTTTGGGAAAACACGGGTGGCCCTGATGTGATATAGCCCTAACGTTCTGATTGCAGATGCACACAGAGAGCAGAAAGGGGGCATTTTTATAGAGCTTGCCCACTCTGCTGCCTTCCTGTCTACATCCCCAATGTTACTGCTCTTTCTGGACATTCCTGAGGAGTTTGTCTTTCTCTTACTCTCTTAGCCAGCTGCTTACTGTTGATTCTTTTCTATCCAGTGCTTTAAAATCAGTGCTGTCCAATAGAACTTTCTACAGTGAAACATTCTTTTCTTTTTTTTTTTTTTAGATTTTATTTATTTATTTGAGAGAGAGAGAGCACAAGTAGGAGGAGCCACAGAGAGAAGGAGAAGCAGGCTCCCCGCTGAGCAGGGAGCTCGACTCAGGGCTCTATCCCAGGACTCCGAGGACCAGGACCTGAGTCAAAGGCAGACATTTAACCGACTGAGCCACCCAGGTGCCCCTACAGTGATACATTCTATATTTGTGCTAATATGACAGCCACTAACCACATGTGACTATTGAGCACTTGCAAGGTAGCTAGTGCAACTAAGTAACTAAATATTTCATTTAGTTGCACTTAAATTTAAATAGCTCTTCGTGGTCACCATAGCAGACAGTGCAGGACCAGACATCACCCCTACCCATCACCAGCAGCTGGGTTCATCTGCCTAATCTCTGCTCCTCTCCTGCCAGGAGAGTCTAGTTTGATACTGTGACCCCTTTTGCTCTGTCCTAGACTGCTGGCGTTAGCCTTCCCATGCCCAGCCAAGTCACCAGATGATAGCTCTGATCCTCTTTGCCATCAAGTAAAAAACAAAACAAAACAAACAAAACCCATCTTCTGTCAAGTCGGTCAGAACCAAGGTAAATTGTGCTTTTGCGGAAAAGCCCTTGGCAGCTGGGCTGGTGGAGGAGGCGACGGTGCTTTTGAAGTCCTGCTACAGCTCAGAGCGCAGTGTGGACACAGTGTGGAAGCAGTAGTCTAGTAAGCGAGGCTTCCGTGACTCACCTGGGTTAACACTGTACAACCGAGGAACCACAGACACCAAAGGAACCCTCCCCATCACCTCCTTCTCTGTGGTTGGCTTCAAGTCCTAGTTCAAGCCAAGGAAAGTGAGAATTTGCGGAAAGAGAAGGAAGTGGGTAGGGTCAGATGCAAGGCAGGGAAGGCTTAAGAGGAATGAGGTCGGGGGGTGGGGGGCTTCTGAAGTGGGCTAGCTGGGGACAGCTGTGGCCTTGGTGACCTTGCGGGCAGTGCCGACGTGGAAGCAGTGAATGGATTAGATGGTTTAAGAGAAAATGCGAGCAGGGACGTGGAGATGGTAGATCCAGACCACTCGTTTTTAAAAGTTTAGCATTGAAGGAGACAGCGAATGTCAAAGAACAAACATGGGACTTCTGCTGGAGTCTTGCCCCAGACTCACTTTTCTCATCTGTAAAAGGGGCAAGTACAACCCATACTACCAACCTCAAAGAGCATCTGCGGGGGAAGGAGTAAATGGCATTTTGTGAAGCTGAGCAGAGAGGAGCTGGGAGGAGCTGAAAAGTGACAAGTCCTTCTCTGAGGCACCCTGCTTTTCCTTCCCCAGGGAATCATAGAAAGCATACTATTTCTCTGTGCTGCGCAGGGGTTTTATGGTTTATTAAGGCTGTCACAGACATGACCGCATTTAATGACTCTGCATGACAATCCCGGTTCATAGCTGAAGAAACAGGGGCACAGAGACGTTGTGGGACGTGCCTGAGGCCACAGAGCTGGTGAGGCAGCTCGCCAGGACTGGAAGCCCTGGATCCCTCGGCTATCTGGCCTGGCCCTCTCCAAACTGCTGCCCGCCCTTGCCCGCGGCCATGGCAGCTCCCGCCCTCCCTGACTCACTGGGAGGGGGCCCTGTGCTTCTGCAGTCCCCAGAGCCAGTTTCTGACCCCCGAGACTCCGCCCTCTTTTTCCTCCCTTCGTCCCCTCCCTCCCTTCTCCCTTTTGATGAAGCTATGAGACATAAAGGCAGGGATTTGGATGACATTAAGATGGAAGCCACTGCAGGCCTGCCCTGCCCTGCCACTCCCCGGAGCCTGGGTGATTCCCAGGGGAAACAGGCAGCGAGGGCATTGGTGGTGGAGACAAGCTGGGCTTTGTTTGGGTTTTGCTGGGCTTGCCCAGCACCCAGGGCCCTCTGATAAAGCTGAGACGGAGCCCAAGGCCTAGCCTGAAGGCTTAAGACTCTGTGTCTCTCTCTCTCTCTTTCACGGTCTCTCTCTCCCCCTAAACCCCCCCTTGTTTGTGGGATGTTTTCTCCTAGCCAGGAACTGACTCCAGATACAAAGGCAGCACATTAAGTGGGGGCCGAAGGAAGAGAGGAACACATTCCTGTGTCATTTTTTTATGGCCCGTGACCCCCCACACAAGTGACCTTGACCTAACCGTCGCCCTGGAACCTGACCAATCAGATTAGTATTCCATCTTCTTCAGGCGGAGAGCAGAGGGGTGCCAAGGAGACTTTCCTGGTGTGGGGGGAGCAGAGCAGGGCCTTTCTCGGCCGACGATAGCCATCCAAGCTAGAAACGTCCAGCCCTCCTTCTCCCTCATCCCTTGACCTCCGTACCCTGCCAAGCCCACTTTCCACAGCCACTACCTGATCCCCTGGACCACTGCATCTCTCCCCTGCGATCTGCGATCTCTCCCTCTCCAGTCCACCCTTTACCCAGCGCCCGAGCCACCGGCCATTCTGAAAAGAAAACGGGCCACGCCGTTCCCCTATTTATCATCTCTCAGTAAGGCTGATGACAAGGGACACTGGATAAAATGACAGTCCCAGGAGTGTGGCAGGGGGCCTGGAGCCATCTATGTTTGCTATCTGGACAAATTCCACATACAGATTTTTAGCCGGCCTCTATTTATTTGCTGGGGAAGCAGAACAGGTTTTAAACCAGACTTACCCTCACATTTGGAGGCCTTGTCTTTCAGTAGCTCCCCATTACCAACAGGGAAAAGGCCTTCTTAGTCTGGCCCCACTATCACTTCACCCCCTTCCCCATTCTGAATTCTAAATTATTGACTTTCTTCAGACACCCAAAGGCACCTTTTGAGCCTTTATATGCAAATCCATCCCTCTCCAATACATTCTCCCACCTTCGCACCGGCAAACTCTTATTCACCCTTCAGAACCCAGATGGGCCCCCGCGGTAAGGTCTCTCTGACCCTCTCTAGATAGACCTGGTTGTTTCCCTGTCATCTTAGGGTGCCATATGCACATATATCTCCCTCTGCCACACAAATGGGGCAGCCTCTCTGTGCTGAGAGACCTTCGGCCCTTAGCAGTTACAGATGATGGCAGCGTGGGCTAGCGTGCAGAAAGAAAGAATTGAGAGATGAAAAAGGTAAACCCAATATAATGTGGTGAGTGATGGGCTATTGGGGCAAGGGAGCCAGGTGCCAGGTGGCTCCTAGGTTTGGGGCTGGTGAGTCCTCTTCTCTCCCACATTAAGATCTCCTTGAAGGGGAAGCACGTCTTGTTTACCCATTCATCCCCTGCTCCAGTGAGCACCCAGTGGTGGGAATTCCAACAGAATGGGGTAGGCCTGAGCCTGCTGGGAAACCAGTATTCATGACACCAGCCAGGATCCAGGCCTGAGGAAGAGGCAGGGTACCTGGTGAGTGGTCCTGGGCATGTGTTCAAGAACATTCATGACAGGTTACTTCAGTTGTTGGCTATCTGCCCCAAACCTGCTCCCCAACTGCTCTAGGGGGACCAATGCCCACTGGAAGCTACAACGGTTGGGGTTTAAGAAAGTAACTTTGAGACCCAGCTTTACGCCTGCCCACTACCCTGACTTTAAGTTAAGTGATTTCTTCTCCCCAGGCCTTTTTGTCCTGATGGTGTGCTCACTCCTGTCTCTCTCTCTGTATCCCTCTTTGTCTCTCTCTGTCTCTGTCTCTCTCTCTCACACACACACACACCAATGGCTGGCACACATATGTGTGTGTGAGACCACGGTCACCAAGCAGAGCCATCCAGAAGCATGGTTCAGAGGTTCTTTTGAATCCTTGCTGTGTGGCCTGGGCACAGAATCTGAGCCCTCACTCCTTAGCCTCTCATCTGTTTACAGGGCATAACAAAGTATTGACCTCACAGGCCTGGTGCGAGGAAGAAAGGACAGGAAGTATGCCAACCGTGTCTGGTAAGGACCCAATACATGTGACTTGTTATTGTTAGCATTTCTGTTCCTGTAATTATCGATAATTTTATACCCATTAAAAAAAATAGAAACCTTCTGGGCCAGAGCCTGGCTGGCGGGGCAGGCAGCCCAGGGGAGGCTAGGGGCCCAGAGCCTTGGGTGCGGGAGTGGAAGTGAAGTCTGTGGCCCAGGGCCTTTGGTGCAGGGACTGGAGAGAGGAGAGAAGAGAAAGAATTTGAGAAGAAATGGAGCCAGAAAAAAAGAAGGAGAGGGAGAAAGCCACCGTGGTGGCCAGGGAAGCAGCTCCCCGTGAACAGAAACCCTGCAAACCGGTCTGGGCAGTCCCCGAGCCAGGCCCCGGTCAGCTGGTGTGGCCGCATCCAGAAGGTGCAGTGGCCTGTGGTAGGGCTGCCCTCGGGCCGTGCCTGAGGCCTACTTGCTCGCCCCACCTGGGAGGCAGGTCAGGGGCCCTCCAGGCCTGGTCGATGACAGCCTTTCTGGGTCTGGGAGAGAAAGACTGCTTTAAAGAAAACTGGGGCACACACTCTACTACAAAAAAGGCACACTGCTTGAAGTCTGACAGAGCCGGATTCAGACTCTGCTCCAGCCAGGGCACCAAGACCATTTAAGTCGGGAAGCCAGTGTTACCGATAAATGGGCTGTGAAAACAGGACATCTGCCAGCAAAAGAACGAAGTTGGACCCTTATGTTACACCATATGCAAAAATTAACTCGAAGTGGACCAAAGACCTAAACCTAAAAACCCCAAACTATAAACCTCTGACAAAGGTAGTTTTCGGGGGGCACCTGGGTGGCTCAGTCGGTTCAGTGACTGACTCTTGATTTCAGCTCAGGTTATGATCTCAGGGTCATGAGATCGAGCCCCGAGTAGGGCTCCCCTCTCGGCAGGGAGTCTGCTTGAGGATTCTCCCTCTCTCCCTTTGTCCCTTCCCCCACCCATGCACACACATACTCTCTCTCTCTCTCAAAATAAATAAATAAATCTTTAAAAAGGAAGATATTGTCTGTGTTTCATCACTGTGTATTGGTGGCTGAAGTGGAGTGACTGAGGGATGTCATGCTTTGCCCCACTTCCGTCAGCCATACTGATTTTAGTATGGGTATGACCTCTAGGCCAGGGCAGGGCATCTCAAAGTACCTCCTCCAGGACACCATTCCTTCAGCATGATTCAGCACACAAGGGTCATACGGCAGGCAAAATAGGTGTGGAAAAGGTACCTCATACATTCTTCTCTTGGAAGTTCACCCAAACATTTGTTAAAGGAGTGTTAAAGGCCCTGAGAAGTCCTTCAGTTAAGAAATTGGTTTAATTTTCTTTAATCCGGTTGTCTTAACCTCTATAAAGACATGGTTCCTGGACGAGTATGTGTACCAGTCATTGCGTGCAAAACACCCCTGGAACCACAATAGGGATTTCACTACAATGGGAAGAGATTGCCTTTCTGATGGGGGGTGGGGTGCGGGGTAGGGGGGTGGACTTTAGGATGCTGCCACTGGAAATATTTAAAGCTGTGTTGTACTTTTGAAAATAGAAGGGAGAAAAGGAGAAAAAGAAAAATAGGAGAAGGGGGTGTCTAGATGACATTACTTTTGGAAACTCAGAGAGAACAGAAACTACAGATAGTAACACACCGATGGGAAACATTATCTTAATGATTATCTTAACTATGATCAAAGATAATGCAAATTAAAGCAGACTTCAGGCACTTTCAGATGTTTACTAAAGAAATACAGGGGTGATGAGGAGGGAAATGCAAAATAATAGCCCCAGTGCAGGCAAGGTTGTGGTGAAACTGACACGCTCACTTAATCAATGACACAACCCGTTGGGAAGGCAATCTGTAGCGAGAACCACAAAGATCTCTTTGACTATTAACCCCACTACTAGCAATGTATCTTAAGGAAATATTAAATTGAAAGCCTTACACTGAATTACTCCCAACAATAGCAAAATGCTGGCTGTCTCTGATGTTAAAGTTTCAAATGGGAAATGTGAGGCTAGGTAGAATCGTCCTATCAAAGGTGACTAAGTACCTATGGAATTAAAACAAACTGGATATCAGAGCGTTTGAGTTTCCTGAGGAATTTTTAAAACACAGATTCCAAGGCTCTACCCCATTTGTGCAAAATGGCTGAGAGCTCGCTCTCTGAGCCACTACATTTGGCTGCTTCCCTCTCAACCCCCACCTGCCATTTCTGTTTCCAGTTTAGTGTCCAGAGAGAGGGAACCTACATGGAGGACATTCTTCTGTGCCAGGTCATAGATCACTGGCCAGCCAATGAAGCTGGCTGCCCTGGAGTCAATGCCCAGCCCTGATCCAACCAGCTGTAGGTGGTTGACCAGAATAGTACAAAACACAGTCCCCTACGTCTACCTGCCTCTCTCTTCTCAGCAGGGCCTTATGCATAGGATAATTCTCCTGGATTGCAAAGGCTATCGTGGAAACATCTGTGGTTCTTGGAGGTGGGGGAGGGGTGCAGGGAGCTGATTATGTAATTCCAAATTTCCAGTTGATAAGAAATCAGGCTGAATCTTTGGATTGGGTCACAATAGAAAATCTCAGCAAGCGAGCCTGCCTTTCTGGGCCAAGTGCTCTGACAGAGAGAAATAAATATTCTATAGCCATTTAATAAACAACCCCTGAGACAATTAGCAAACATAACCTCCAATAGTATGGACTTTTCCTCCTATAAATTTCAGAAAGGTTGCTTTTGCTCATGTCAGGGTTTTAAAGTAGCACTTTCCCAAATTATTTTAGCAAATTAGCAGTTTGGAGTATCACGCTCAGCTTCAGCAATCCTTGCCAACCTCATCCCGCTCCGAGAAAGCCATGCTCAGTCTTTTCAAAGCAGATAGCGTAATGTTGCTTCTTGCTGAAGTTTGGCCAGTGGGGTAGGGTTAACCGAGGGGAGGCCTCGGCAATGAAGCTGCTAGAGGTTGATGAACAAGGAGAAGCTGAAGGTCAGAAAAGCAAGAAAAAAGAGAAGACCAGGAGGACTGAAGCTGCCCTCCCTCCCTTAGCTTCTCGAGGTCAGAGAACTTCATGCTGTGCTGTCTAATATGACAGCCACCAGCCACTTGTGAAGCTATTTAAATTGAAGATACTTTGAATGAAACAAAAGAAAAATTCAGTTGCTCGGTGGTACTGGTCCCATTCGAGGGCGCAAGTGCTTCCTGAGTCCTGTGGCTGCCCTTAGTGCAGATGTAGACCATTTCCATTACCGCAGAAAGTTCTGTTGGGTAGGGGTGTAGAATGAGCCATGTTCTCTTCCCGCTACCCCACTGCCAAATGTTGGTCCCTCTGTGCCCACCCTGTGGGTACAGATGTCACAAAGCCAGTTTGGAAATCTCTTAATGGTTTAGCATTTGTGCTTGGAGATCCAAAGAGCCAAAACCAGGTGATAAAGGTCCCCTGAAGAGGGAGGCCCAGCCACGTTAAGTCATGGCTCCCAGGCTTCTTGGATGGAGGGCTCCCGAGGTTTTCTCTCACTTTGCAGAGAGAGAGGGAAGGTCATTTGGTTCCTCCTTTTCCTTCTTTCCTAGCAACACAGCCACAGTTGTCATTTCAATGAGGTGATGATTTGTTTTTGTGTCCCTATGAGGGAGAGGAGCCTAAAAAGGGGCAATCAGTCCAGGTTTGAATGTTATGAAGGTATGGGAAACACGTGGAAGGTTGTAGCTTAAAAATAAACCAAACCAAACTTTCCACTCCCACCAGGTCAACTACCAGTAAGTTCCAGGCTGCCCTGAGAGGTCTATGGTGGGGGGGGGTGTGTGTCACATTAATCCCTTTCCCATGAGTGGCCTTGCCCATCAGGTGAAGCCTCAGGCGAGAGTTCCGCTCAGCAGAGCTGAGCCTCCACCATCAAGCCCATTGTTGGAAGATTACAAGCACATGTCATAGGCAGGCCGGAGGCCGCACTTCCAACCCTGTTTCCCCTTATTCTGCTCCCACTTCTGGAGACACAGGCCCAGCGGTTCCATTGCAGAGGCACGGGGCCTGGGACATTGGCTTGCTAGATGCTGTAGGTCCCCTCGTCCTCTTTTGAAAGAGAGAGAGCATGAGCGGGGGTGAGACAGAGAGGGAGAGACACAGAGAGAATCCTTAAACAGTCTTTCCACTGAGCCAGGAGCCCCACGTAGGGCTGGATCCCAGGACCCCGAGATCACAACCTAAAGTGAAGTCAGACGCTTAACTGACTGAGCCCCCCAGGTGCCCCACTGTGGGCCTCTTCTGCTTAACAGCCCCAAACCAAACCGCTCCCTCTTCTGCATTCCCAGCCTGCATGAACCTCAGAATGTGCTGAGCAGAGGCCGTCTGATTTGTCTGGAGCAATTCAGCCAGCCCCGTTGCAAAACACACTGATGATATCGACCCAGGTTTCTCATCTGAAAGGTTTGACTCTTTTCCCAGAGAAGCCTTAATAGATTAATTAGATCTTTGCCCCTCAGGGATTTGGCAAATAAACAATGATGCATTTACACCAATAATAGGTATAAAGAACTAGTGTTTTATCATCAAAATTAGTCAAGCTGAGTTTAATATGAGGGGCAACAGGGAGTTAAAGTATGCATGGCAGGGTGCGGGGGGACAATGATAGGCATGGGGATGAATTTATCACATTCCTAACTCCCGCACCCTTCAGGTAAAATGTGGCAGAGTACAAATCTAAAGGCTTTATATACTTTGCCTCAAAGTGAGCCCATGTTTCTTTTTTTTTTTTTTTAAAGATTTTATTTATTTATTTGAGAGAGAGAGCGTGAGAGTGGGGAGGGTCAGAGGGAGAAACAGACTCCCTGCTGAGCAGGGAGCCCGATGCGGGACTCGATCCCAGGACTCCAGGATCATGACCTGAGCCAAAGGCAGTCGCTTAATCAACTGAGCCACCCAGGCGCCCCTGAGCCCATGTTTCTTGATCTTCAAGAAGCATAATGCTACCCTGGATGGCCAAATAGATCGTTTCTGAGAGTTACAGCCCTCTCTAGCATTTGAATACCTTGAAAATACTTATAAAATTCATTTGTTTTTGACATCTTAAGTCTCCAGGAATTTTTTTTTTTAAGATTTTATTTATTTATTTGAGAGAGAGAGAGCGGAGGAGCAGAGGGGGAGGGAGAGGGACAAGCAGACTCTGTGCTGAGTGCGAGCCTGATGGCAGGACTGGATCTCACAGCCCTGAGATCACGACCTGAGCCAAAATCAAGTCAGACGCTCAACTGACTGAGCCACCAAGGCGCCCCCAGGAATGTGTTTGTTTGTTTGTTTGTTTTTAAAGATTTTATTTATTTATTCATGAGAGAGAGAGAGAGGCAGAGCGAGAAACAGGCTCCCAAGGAGCAGGGAGCCCGATGTGGGACTCAATCCCAGGACCCTGAGATCATGACCTGAGCCGAAGGCAGACGCTTAACCATCTGAGCCACCCAGGCGCCCAGGAATGTTTTTTAATAGTAATTTTCAGGTATGTGTTTCCTAGAACTAAGTGGAACTTAGTTCCACCTATCAGATGAACTTTCCTGTGATTGAAAAATAAATTTTCTTTGTTTCTTATTAAATTTTTATTTCTGGTTATTTAAATAATAGATAGGAAGAAGAAAGAAAGAAAGAAAGAAAGAAAGAAAGAAAGAAAGAAAGAAAG